>NW_025745886.1:39770-160107 GCF_021184085.1 Oncorhynchus gorbuscha | reverse complement strand
TTCTGAGTCTAGAAAGACTGGGGGATAGCTGGTAGAAAGACTGGGGGGATAGCTGGTCTGTGCTGCTTCTGAGTCTAGAAAGACTGATAGGGGGATAGCTAGTCTGTTCTGCTTCTGAATCTAGAAAGACTGGGGGATAGCTGGTCTGTTCTGCTTCTGAATCTAGAAAGACTGGGGGGGATAGCTGGTCTGTTCTGCTTCTGAATCTAGAAAGACTGGGGGGGATAGCTGGTCTGTTCTGCTTCTGAATCTAGAAAGACTGGGGGGGATAGCTAGTCTGTTCTGCTTTTGAGTCTAGAAAGACTGGGGGGATAGCTAGTCTGTTCTGCTTTTGAGTCTAGAGTATTGAGTGCTTATATAGGCATTTACCTTCAACTGAGGAGGTTTATCTACCTTGAACTCTGAGGACTTACTCTGCGGTGGGCAGTGGTGGAAAATGTGTCATGCTTGAGTAAAAGTAAAGACACCTTAATAGAAAAACAAAGCATTTGTCTTTAGTGAGTCTGCCAGATCAGAGGAAGTGGGAATGACTACGGATATTTTCTTGATAAGTGTGTGAATTGGACCATTTTCCTGTCCTGCTAAGCATAAAAAAATGTAACGAGTACTTTTGGGTGTCAGGGAAAATTTATGGAGTTCAATTTTCTTCAGGAAGTGAGTGAAATAAAAGTTTAAGTTGTCAAAATTATAAATAGTAAAGTACAGATACCCCCAAAACAACATAAGTAGTACTTTAAAGTATTTTTACTTAAGTACTTTAAACCACTACGCGTGGGAGTATACAAAACACCTCAGCTCACTTAGACACTTAACAAACTCTGTTTAGATACTCTGTTTAAAACCGTCAAGACAACAATTTAAAAACGATTTAAAATAGGATCAGTAGAACATGCCGGAAAGTTGGAGAGAGTCCAGGTGCCTCTAATCTTTAAAGGGGAGGAGAGAGGCCTGGGGCCTCTAATATTTAAAGGGGAGGAGAGAGTCCAGGGACCTCTAATCTTTAAAGGGGAGGAGAGAGGCCTGGGGCCTCTAATATTTAAAGGGGAGGAGAGAGGCCTGGGGCCTCTAATCTTTAAAGGGGAGGAGAGAGGCCAGGGGCATCTAATCTTTAAAGGGGATGATTCATGTATTTGAATATTAAACCAATAAAAGACATATAAAGGAAGCACCTAGTAGTCCTGGTGGGCCGGTCTTTCCCAGCCGTCCCTGGTCTCCCTCGCCTCCCCCTTCACCCAGGTCTCCTGTTAGGAGAGGAAGAAACGTTAAGATGAGATTCAGCAACTCTTGGGAGGCCAACGGAAGTCAATTTAAAAGAGCTTCTTTATTGTTGCACGTAAAACCAATGTATTTCGGCTTTTGGCCTTCAAGGTTTTTTTTTTTTACAAAATGGCCTCCTATGAACTCAGGGACCAATCACAACGAGGGGAAGAAAAAGCATATAACCCATTTTATGACAATGCAATAGATATGTCAAGCAAAGAGAAGAGACCCGACAATAGAGACAAGAGGTTTGTTCAGTGGACTGAAAGGCTCCCATTTGACCTGAGGAAACCTGACTCAGTAGGGCCTTGGCTTCTCTGTGCCTGGTTTACAGGTTCACTGACTTCAAGACAAACCATAGCCGTTCTTTCTCAGTCCATATAGACACTGCTGTTTGGGACGGGTCTTATCTAAATAAACTCCTCTATTGTGAAGCAGCTGTTTCAATACAGACAGTCAGCCAGACAGTCATAGTGGCCACTTCTCTGGCGCTAGCAATAGCACGCAAAACAAAATGAAACATTTCCTTGTGTATAAATTACTCATGACATACAGTATATACTCCTCCTAAAATCCCCAAATAAGTATTACCTCTACTGTCTAAGGGTGTTCGTTATAGTCCAACCTACACAGCCAACACCGTGTTAATACTGCACAACACTACAACAGTAGCAGCCTCTCATACCAACCATGTCTTAAGGCTGTTGCCCCAATAAAGGAGATGGAAGTGACGGTACTGTTTCAACACATGGTTATTGTTTAATACCAGCAGGGTCTCTGCAAGAAACAAGCTACTGTTGTAGTGAAACAACAAAACAGCAACCGAGGCATGCTGTCTCCATTAACCAGGCTGTATCACAACCGGCCGTGACTGGGAGTCCCATAGGCCTGGTTTAACATGGTACAGACAGATCATGCTGTCTCCATTAACCAGGCTGTATCACAACCGGCCGTGACTGGGAGTCCCATAGGCCTGGTTTAACATGGTACAGACAGATCATGCTGTCTCCATTAACCAGGCTGTATCACAACCGGCCGTGACTGGGAGTCCCATAGGCCTGGTTTAACATGGTACAGACAGATCATGCTATCTCCATTATAACCACCTGGTTTAACATGGTGCAGACAGATCATGCTATCTCCATTATAACCACCTGGTTTAACATGGTGCAGACAGATCATGCTATCACCATTATAACCACCTGGTTTAACATGGTGCAGACAGATCATGCTATCTCCATTATAACCACCTGGTTTAACATGGTGCAGACAGATCATGCTATCTCCATTATAACCACCTGGTTTAACATGGTGCAGACAGATCATGCTATCACCACCTGGTTTATAACCACTATCTGGTTTAAACCTGGTTTAACATGGTGCAGACAGATCATGCTATCTCCATTATAACCACCTGGTTTAACATGGTGCAGACAGATCATGCTATCTCCATTATAACCACCTGGTTTAACATGGTGCAGACAGATCATGCTATCTCCATTATAACCACCTGGTTTAACATGGTGCAGACAGATCATGCTATCTCCATTATAACCACCTGGTTTAACATGGTGCAGACAGATCATGCTATCTCCATTATAACCACCTGGTTTAAGACGGTGCAGACAGATCATGCTATCACCATTATAACCACCTGGTTTAAGACGGTGCAGACAGATCATGCTATCTCCATTATAACCACCTGGTTTAAGACGGTGCAGACAGGCATTAGATCATCATTATAACCACCTGGTTTAAGATGGTGCAGACAGATCATGCTATCTCCATTATAACCACCTGGTTTAAGACGGTGCAGACAGGCATTAGATCATCATTATAACCACCTGGTTTAAGACGGTGCAGACAGATCATGCTATCTCCATTATAACCACCTGGTTTAAGACGGTGCAGACAGATCATGCTATCACCATTATAACCACCTGGTTTAAGACGGTGCAGACAGATCATGCTATCTCCATTATAACCACCTGGTTTAAGACGGTGCAGACAGGCATTAGATCATCATTATAACCACCTGGTTTAAGACGGTGCAGACAGATCATGCTATCTCCATTATAACCACCTGGTTTAAGACGGTGCAGACAGATCATGCTATCACCATTATAACCACCTGGTTTAAGACGGTGCAGACAGGCATTAGATCATCATTTGTTTGCTTAACATTAAAAGGATTTACCAAAATGGTTTTTTTTCCCGAGCCCTGACAATTCCCAAGCTCTTATATAACATCAGACAGATTGCTGTACTGTGGAGACACACCGGACAGTTCTAAAATCCTTTAGAGAGCCTGCAGATGGAAGGTTGAAAAACATCACCTTTAGATCCTGGAAGAATAGTGTTGGAACAGACTTCGACCGCATTAAGAGAATCAAAGATAGTTGAAAGGACAGAGAGCACCAGTAGCCTCCTGCTGAAGTCGTGATGTTTCATGTCCTTTAGTATGAGGATTCAATACAGCACAAGGACCATACAGCATGTTTTAGACGCAGAGCTGGGTTCTATCTTTGTTTACCAAACGTTATCACTTCTCTGTCATGCTGTCAGACAACATTATCCAGGCTAGGTAATTAGCCAGGGTAGGTTAGGGGACACATGTTTACTCACTCTTGAATCTGGAATTTGAGTGAACAAATTAGTGACTATCTTTGTAATGTTGTATTTGCCCCAGGATTATGTTATATATCAATGTATTATTATTACTGTTATATATTATATATTACTACTGTTATATATTATATATTACTACTGTTATATATTATATATTACTACTGTTATATATTATATATTACTACTGTTATATATTATATATTACTACTGTTATATATTATATATTACTACTGTTATATATTATATATTACTACTGTTATATATTATATATTACTACTGTTATATTATTACTACTATTATATATTATATATTACTACTGTTATATATTATATATTACTACTGTTATATATTATATATTACTACTGTTATATATTATATATTACTACTGTTATATATGATATATTACTACTGTTATATATTATATATTACTACTGGTATATTATTACTACTATTATATATTATATATTACTACTGGTATATATTATATATTACTACTGTTATATATTATATATTACTACTGTTGTATATTATATATTACTACTGTTATATATTATATATTACTACTGTTATATATTATATATTACTACTGTTATATATTATATATTACTACTGTTATATATTATATATTACTACAGTTATATTATTACTACTGTTATATAGTATATAGTACTACTGTTATATATTATATATTACTACTGTTGTATATTATATATTACTACTGTTATATATTATATATTACTACTGTTATATATTATATATTACTACTGTTATATATTATATATTACTACTGTTATATATTATATATTACTACAGTTATATTATTACTACTGTTATATATTATATATTACTACTGTTATATATTATATATTACTACAGTTATATTATTACTACTGTTATATAGTATATAGTACTACTGTTATATATTATATATTACTACTGTTATATATTATATATTACTACTGTTATATATTATATATTACTACTGTTATATATTATATATTACTACTGTTATATATTATATATTACTACTGTTATATATTATATATTACTACTGTTATATTATTACTACTGTTATATATTATATATTACTACTGTTATATATTATATATTACTACTGTTATACTACTGTTATATTATTATATATTACTACTGTTATATTATTACTACTGTTATATATATTATTATATATTATATATTACTACTGTTATATTATTACTACTATTATATATTATATATTACTACTGTTATATATTATTATTACTACTGTTATATATTATATATTACTACTGTTATATATTATATATTACTACTGTTATATATTATATATTACTACTGTTGTATTATTAGGTCCATAATACATCTGATCTACATACCAGTTAAATCTACGGGTCATCATTAGGTCCATAAAACATCTGGTCTACATACCAGTTAAATCTACGGGTCATCATTAGGTCCATAAAACATCTAGTCTACATACCAGTTAAATCTACGGGTCATCATTAGGTCCATAAAACATCTAGTCTACATACCAGTTAAATCTACGGGTCATCATTAGGTCCATAAAACATCTGGTCTACATACCAGTTAAATCTACGGGTCATCATTAGGTCCATAATACATCTAGTCTACACTACCAGTTAAATCTACGGGTCATCATTAGGTCCATAAAACATCTAGTCTACATACCAGTTAAATCTACGGGTCATCATTAGGTCCATAAAACATCTGGTCTACATACCAGTTAAATCTACGGGTGATCATTAGGTCCATAATACATCTAGTCTACATACCAGTTAAATCTACGGGTCATCATTAGGTCCATAAAACATCTAGTCTACATACCAGTTAAATCTACGGGTCATCATTAGGTCCATAAAACATCTGGTCTACATACCAGTTAAATCTACGGGTCATCATTAGGTCCATAATACATCTAGTCTAATACCAGTTAAATCTACGGGTCATCATTAGGTCCATAAAACATCTGGTCTACATACCAGTTAAATCTACAGGTCATCATTAGGTCCATAATACATCTAGTCTACATACCACTTAAATCTACGGTTCATCAACTGTTCTGCCTGCGGCTATGGAACCCTGACCTGTTCACCGGACGTGCTACCTGTCCCAGACTTGCTGTCTTCAACTCTCTAGAGACAGCAGGAGCGGTAGAGATACTCTTAATGATCGGCTATGAAAAGCCAACTGACATTTACTCCTGAGGTGCTGACTTGCTGCACTCTCGACAACTACTGTGATTATTATTATTTGACCATGCTGGTCATTTATGAACATTTGAACATCTTGGCCATGTTCTGTTATAATCTCCACCCGGCACAGCCAGAAGAGGACTGGCCACCCCTCATAGCCTGGTTCCTCTCTAGGTTTCTTCCTAGGTTTTGGCCTTTCTAGGGAGTTTTTCCTAGCCACCGTGCTTCTACACCTGCATTGCATGCTGTTTGGGGATTTAGGCTGGCTTTCTGTACAGCACTTTGAGATATCAGCTGATGTACGAAGGGCTTTATAAATACATTTGATTTGATTTGATCATTAGGTCTTGGCCTACAGATGGAAATGTTACAACGTTCTAGTCAGTATAGTATCAACACTGCTTGAATCAGAGGGTGTGACATTCTTATCAATACCAAGGGAATACTTCCCCTCTCCTCTCCTCTCCTCTCCTCTCCTCTCCTCTCCTCTCCTCTCCTCTCCTCTCCTCTCCTCTCCTCTCCTCTCCTCTCCTCTCCTCTCCTCTCCTCTCCTCTCCTCTCCTCTCCTCTCCTCTCCTCTTCTCCTCTCCCCCTCTCCTCCTCTCTCCTCTCTCTCCTCTCCTCTCCTCTCCTCTCCCTCTCTCCTCTCCTCTCTCTCTCCTCTCCTCTCCTCTCCTCTCCTCTCCTCTCCTCTCCTCTCCTCTCTATCTCCTCTCCTCTCCTCTCCCTCCTCCCTCCTCTCCTCTCCTCTCCTCTCCTCTCCTCTCCTCTCCTCTCCTCTCCTCTCCTCCTCTCCTCTCCTCTTCTCCTCTCCCCTCTCCTCTCCTCTCCCTCCTCTCCTCTCTCCTCTCCTCTCCTCTCCTCTCCTCTCCTCTCCTCTCCTCTCCTCTCCTCTCCTCTCCTCTCCTCTCCTCTCCTCTTCTCCTCTACCCCTCTCCTCTCCTCTCCTCTCCTCTTCTCTTCTCTCCTCTCCTCTTCTCTTCTCTTCTCTTCTCTTCTCTCCTCTCCTCTTCTCCTCTCCCCCTCTCCACCCTGTTGACCACAGAGTCAGACACGGCAGTTGGAGTGGGAGAAGGAGTGGTGTGTCTGTGTGTTCCAGCCTGGTTCCAGCAGCTCATCCCTGCAGGCGTGACCGGCGAGAAGGCTGCGTCCCAGATGGCCCCCTATTTCATTTATAGTGCACTGCTTTTGACCAGACCACATAGGGAATAGGGTGCTCCCTCCCTCTCAATGATCAACCACAAACCCCTGTTTCCCCTCGAGACATTCTCTCATAATTGCGCCCACCTCATTTGACACCATGTGATGAAAAATGCATAGATTACAGTGGGGTTTGGAGGAATGGAATTCCCTCTGAGAGGAAAAGCTGTCTGCACTGAACCACATGTCTTGGCTAGAGCCGTTTCCTCGTAGATTTGTGTTTCCTCCAGTACTTTTAGCTCTTCATCAATATGAAACCAGTTGTGGAGTTGCCCCTCCTAATCTTTAAAGGGGGGAGAGAGGCCTGGGGCCTCTAACCTTTAAAGGGGAGGAGAGAGTCCAGGGGCCTCTAATCTTTAAAGGGGAGGAGAGAGTCCAGGGGCCTCTAATCTTTAAAGGGGAGGAGAGAGGCCTGGGGCCTCTAATCTTTAAAGGGGAGGAGAGAGTCCAGGGGCCTCTAATCTTTAAAGGGGAGGAGAGAGGCCTGGGGCCTCTAACCTTTAAAGGGGAGGAGAGAGTCCAGGGGCCTCTAATCTTTAAAGGGGAGGAGAGAGGCCTGGGGCCTCTAATATTTAAAGGGGAGGAGAGAGTCCAGGGGCCTCTAATCTTTAAAGGGGAGAAGAGAGGCCTGGGGCCTCTAATATTTAAAGGGGAGGAGAGAGGCCTGGGGCCTCTAATCTTTAAAGGGGATGAGAGAGGCCTGGGGCCTCTAATCTTTAAAGGGGAGGAGAGAGTCCAGGGGCCTCTAATCTTTAAAGGGGAGGAGAGAGGCCTGGGGCCTCTAATCTTTAAAGGGGAGGAGAGAGTCCAGGTGCCTCTAATCTTTAAAGGGGAGGAGAGAGGCCTGGGGCCTCTAATATTTAAAGGGGAGGAGAGAGTCCAGGGACCTCTAATCTTTAAAGGGGAGGAGAGAGGCCTGGGGCCTCTAATATTTAAAGGGGAGGAGAGAGGCCTGGGGCCTCTAATCTTTAAAGGGGAGGAGAGAGGCCAGGGGCATCTAATCTTTAAAGGGGATGAGAGAGGCCAGGGGAATCTAATCTTTAAAGGGGAGGAGAGAGGCCAGGGTCCTCTAATCTTTAAAGGGGAGGAGGCGGGGAACATCTTTTCTTTCCATGGGCCTCAAAATCTTTAAAGGGGAAGGGAGAGGGAGCCTCTTTTCTGTCCAGGGGCCTTTCATCTTTAAAGGGGAGGAGAGAAGCCAGGGACATGTAATCTTTAAAGGGGAAGAGGGAGGGAGCATATTTTCTTTCCAAGAGCCTCTAATCTGTAGAAAGACATAATGTAGAGAGACACTGTTGGAACTTGGAACACAAGCATTTTGCAATAACATCTGCTAAATATTTGTATGTGATCAGTACAATTTGATTTGATTTGATGAAACCCTAATCAGGGTGTGACACTCTTGTTCTCTCTTCTGTACTATTTTCTTTCTCTCTCTCCATCTCACCCTCTCTCCCTCCTTCACTCTCTCCCTTCCTCTCTCCCTTCCTCTCTCCCTCTCCCTCTCTCTGTATCTCACTCTCTCTCTCCATCTCACCCTCTCTCCCTCCTTCACTCTCTCCCTTCCTCTCTCCCTTCCTCTCTCCCTCTCCCTCTCTCCGTATCTCACTCTCTCTCTCCGTCTCACCCTCTCTCCCTCTCTCTCTCTCTCTGTCTCAATTCAATTTTCAATTTCAATTTAAATTTAAGGGCTTTATTGGCATGGGAAACATATGTTTACATTGCCAAAGCAAATCCTTCTCTCTCTCCCTCCCTCCCTCCCTCCCCCTCCCTCCCTCCCTCCCTCCCTCCCTCCCTCCCTCCCTCCCTCCCTCCCTCCCTCCCTCTCTTGCTCTCTCTCCCTCCCTCCCTGTCTCCCTCCCTTGCTCTCCCTCCCCCCCTCTCTCCCTCTCTTCCCTCCCCCTCCCTCCCCTCCCTCCCTCCCTCCCTCCCTCTTGCCTCCCTCCCTCCCTCCCTCCCTCCCTCCCCCCCCCCTCTCTCCCTCTCTTGCTCTCCCTCCCCCTCTCTCCCTCTCTTGCTCTCCCTCCCTCCCTCTCCCTCTCTTGCTTTCTCTCCCTCCCTCTCTCCCTCTCGCTCTCCCTCCCTCCCTCTCTCCCTCCCTCCCCTCTCCCTCTCTTGCTCTCTCTCCCTCCCTCCATCTCTCCCTCTCTCCCTCCCTCTCTCTCTCCCTCTCTCCCTCTCTTGCCTCTCTCCCTCCCTCTCTCCCTCTCTTGCTCGCTCTCTCTCCTCTCTCCCTCTCTTGCCCTGTGCTCTCTCTCCCTCCCTCTCTCGCTCTCTCGCTCTCCCCCTCTCTCTCTCTCCCCCTCCCTCCCTCCCTCCCTCCCTCCCTCCCTCCCTCCCTCCCTCCCCCTCCCTCCCTCCCTCCCTCCCTCCCTCCCTCCCTCTCCCTTGCTCCCTCTCTCCCTCTCTTGCTCCCTCTCTCCTCTCCCTCTCTCCCTCCCTCTCTCCTCCCTCCCTCTCTCCCTCCCTCTCTCCCTCTCTTGCTCTCCCTCCCCTCGCTCTCTCTCCCTCCCTCTCTCTCTCCCTCTCTCCCTCCCTCCCTCTCTCCCTCTCTTGCTCTCTCTCCCTCCCTCTCTCCCTCTCTTGCTCTCTCTCCCTCCCTCTCTCTCTCTCTCTCTCTCTCTCTCTCTCCCTCTCTCCCCTCTCCCTCTCTTGCTTTCTGCTCTCTCTCAATTCAATTAAATTCAAAGGCCCTTTACTGGCATATTGTATATGGATTCTTTCTCTGTCTCGCTCTCTTAAAAGATTTCCTCTCCGGGGTCTGAGAAAGTGCCTCTTCCCTCCTCTTCATCCATCATCCATCCTGCTACATCAGCATAAATAGTACTGACAGGCATATTACTATAAGGGCTCATTGTTGACATGTGGGTCAATGGAGCCCCTTTATTTAGTGTGATTCACACTTCTGGACCAACGAGGTTTACGTTGTTGGTGAGCAATGCTGTACCACAGATTATTCACAGGAACAATGACCGACCGACTGCTTTGCAAGGTTGGTTTTCATAATGACTGTTTTGGGAAATCCATGCAACTGATCTCTCAGCTATTGGAGAGCTGTGAGGCCTGCAGCATGACGATGACCACATTCACACTGTTATTGGGTCGTCTGGTTTTAGGATTTAACTTTCAGAGAAATCTCTCAATTAAATTCAATTCAAGGGCTTTATTTGCATGGGAAACATGTGTTAACATTGCCAAAGCAAGAAGAGTTTGGATATTAGAGAAACATGTAATCAGACCTCTTGTTTGTGTGTGTGTCTGTCTGTGTGTGTGTGTGTGTGTGTGTGTGTGTGTGTGTGTGTGTGTGTGTGTGTGTGTGTGTGTGTGTGTGTGTGTGTGTGTGTGTGTGTGTGTGTGTGTGTGTGTGTGTGTGTGTGTGTGTGTGTGTGTGTGTGTGTGTGTGTGTGTGGAATATAGCATCTCAATGCCGTCATATTCCAAATTATTACATGGGATTCTTTAACCTTTATTTAACTAGACAAGTCAGTTCAGAACAAATTCTTATTTACAAATGACAGCCTACCCCGGCCAAACCCTATCCAGGACGACACTGGGCCAATTGTGCGCTGCCCTATAGGACCCCCAAATACGTCCGGTTGTGATACAGCCTGGAATCGAACCAGGGTCTGTAGTGACGCCTCTAGCACTGAGATGCAGTGCCTTAGACCGCTGAACCAGGGTGTCTGTAGTAACACCTCTAACACTGAGATGCTGTGCCTTAGACCACTGAACCAGGGTGTCTGTAGTGACTCCTCTAGTACTGAGATGCTGTGCCTTAGACCGCTGAACCAGGGTGTCTGTAGTGACTCCTCTAGCACTGAGATGCAGTGCCTTAGACCGCTGTGATACAGCCTAGATTCAAACCAGGGTGTCTGTAGTAACACCTCTAGTACTGAGATGCTGTGCCTTAGACCGCTGAACCAGGGTGTCTGTAGTAACACCTCTAGTACTGAGATGCTGTGCCTTAGACCGCTGAACCAGGGTGTCTGTAGTAACACCTCTAACACTGAGATGCAGTGCCTTAGACCGCTGAACCAGGGTGTCTGTAGTAACACCTCTAACACTGAGATGCAGTGCCTTAGACCGCTGAACCAGGGTCTGTAGTGACACCTCTAACACTGAGATGCAGTGCCTTAGACCGCTGAACCAGGGTGTCTGTAGTGACTCCTCTAGTACTGAGATGCTGTGCCTTAGACCGCTGAACCAGGGTGTCTGTAGTGACTCCTCTAGTACTGAGATGCTGTGCCTTAGACCACTGAACCAGGGTGTCTGTAGTGACTCCTCTAGTACTGAGATGCTGTGCCTTAGACCGCTGAACCAGGGTGTCTGTAGTGACTCCTCTAGTACTGAGATGCTGTGCCTTAGACCGCTGAACCAGGGTGTCTGTAGTGACTCCTCTAGCACTGAGATGCAGTGCCTTAGACCGCTGCACCACTCAGCAGCTCCACATCCATTCCGTGAGTCCCTGTAAACTAATGTTACCCTCTGTGTTTTTTATTCAGATGATCCGGTGAGCTAAATGTCAATATCATAAAACAGTAACCAGCTATTCAAATGAGCAGAGATAACATGTCTTTGTGGCTGTGTTGACAATGGGTGGTGGTTACATGGTCCTACTCTACTATGTCCATTAACCATGTATCATAAAGCTTTTCATGAGCATGACATCATAGATCCCAGCCAGTCATAACAGCTGGTGTCTGAGTTTAGAACAGTTGAGCTACTTGGTCATTTATGAACATTTGAACATCTTGGCCATGTTCTGTTATAATCTCCACCCGGCACAGCCAGTAGAGGACTGGCCACCCCACATAGCCTGGTTCCTCTCTAGGTTTCTTCCTAGGTTTTGGCCTTTCTAGGGAGTTTTTCCTAGCCACCGTGCTTCTACACCTGTATTGCTTGCTGTTTGGGGTTTTAGGCTGGGTTTCTGTACAGCACTTTGACATATCAGCTGATGTACGAAGGGCTATATAAATACATTTGATTTGATTTGATTTGGACACCATTATGACACGCTGTACCATGTGACGTGTCCTGTTGGAGCTAGTTTAGAACAGTTGAGCTACTCGGACACCATTATGACACGCTGTACCATGTGACGTGGACGGTTGGAGCTAGTTTAGAACAGTTGAGCTACTCGGACACCATTATGACACGCTGTACCATGTGACGTGGACGGTTGGAGCTAGTTTAGAACAGTTGAGCTACTCGGACACCATTATGACACGCTGTACCATGTGACGTGTCCTGTTGGAGCTAGTTTAGAACAGTTGAGCTACCTGGACACCATTATGACACGCTGTACCATGTGACGTGTCCTGTTGGAGCTAGTTTAGAACAGTTGAGCTACCTGGACACCATTATGACACGCTGTACCATGTGACGTGTCCTGTTGGAGCTAGTTTAGAACAGTTGAGCTACCTGGACACCATCATGACACGCTGTACCATGTGACGTGTCCTGTTGGAGCTAGTTTAGAACAGTTGAGCTACTTGGACACCATTATGACACGCTGTACCATGTGACGTGTCCTGTTGGAGCTAGTTTAGAACAGTTGAGCTACTTGGACACCATTATGACACGCTGTACCATGTGACGTGTCCTGTTGGAGCTAGTTTAGAACAGTTGAGCTACTCGGACACCATTATGACACGCTGTACCATGTGACGTGTCCTGTTGGAGCTAGTTTAGAACAGTTGAGCTACTTGGACACCATTATGACACGCTGTACCATGTGACGTGTCCTGTTGGAGCTAGTTTAGAACAGTTGAGCTACTTGGACACCATTATGACACGCTGTACCATGTGACGTGTCCTGTTGGAGCTAGTTTAGAACAGTTGAGTTACTTGGACACCATTATGACACGCTGTACCATGTGACGTGTCCTGTTGGAGCTAGTTTAGAACAGTTGAGCTACCTGGACACCATTATGACACGCTGTACCATGTGACGTGTCCTGTTGGAGCTAGTTTAGAACAGTTGAGCTACTTGGACACCATTATGACACGCTGTACCATGTGACGTGTCCTGTTGGAGCTAGTTTAGAACAGTTGAGCTACTTGGACACCATTATGACACGCTGTACCATGTGACGTGTCCTGTTGGAGCTAGTTTAGAACAGTTGAGCTACTTGGACACCATTATGACACGCTGTACCATGTGACGTGTCCTGTTGGAGCTAGTTTAGAACAGTTGAGCTACCTGGACACCATTATGACACGCTGTACCATGTGACGTGTCCTGTTGGAGCTAGTTTAGAACAGTTGAGCTACTTGGACACCATTATGACACGCTGTACCATGTGACGTGTCCTGTTGGAGCTAGTTTAGAACAGTTGAGCTACTTGGACACCATTATGACACGCTGTACCATGTGACGTGTCCTGTTGGAGCTAGTTTAGAACAGTCCACCATAATTTGCAAATAAATTAATAAAAAATCCTACAATGTGATTTTCTGGATTTTTTTTCTCATTTTGTCTGTCATAGTTGAAGTGTACCTATGATGAAAATTACTACTGGCCTCTCTCATCATTTTAAGTGGGAGAACTTGCACAATTGGTGGCTGACTAAATACTTTCTTTGCCCCACTGCATGTTTCCTGTAAGTCTTCATCAGGTCTAGTCAACTGTGATGTGTGGCTACATCAGGTCTAGTCAACTGTGATGTGTGGCTACATCAGGTCTAGTCAACTGTGATGTGTGGCTACATCAGGTCTAGTCAACTGTGATGTGTGGCTACATCAGGTCTAGTCAACTGTGATGTGTGGGGTATGTTGAGGTAAGTCTACCTCAGGTCTAGTCAACTGTGATGTGTGGCTTCATCAGGTCTAGTCAACTGTGATGTGTGGCTTCATCAGGTCTAGTCAACTGTGATGTGTGGCTTCATCAGGTCTAGTCAACTGTGATGTGTGGCTTCATCAGGTCTAGTCAACTGTGATGTGTGGCTACATCAGATCTAGTCAACTGTGATGTGTGGCTACATCAGATCTAGTCAACTGTGATGTGTGGCTTCATCAGGTCTAGTCAACTGTGATGTGTGGCTTCATCAGGTCTAGTCAACTGTGATGTGTGGCAACATCAGGTCTAGTCAACTGTGATGTGTGGCAACATCAGGTCTAGTCAGCTCAGGGATTTGAACTTGCAACCTTTGTGGTTATTAGTCCAATGCTCTAACCACTAGGCTATGCTGTCAGGGGAGACAATAAGGGCCTTTTTGAGGGACGTTTGGTTATGTATCAAAATATTTCCTTGTATCAGCACAGGACAGGATGCTGTGATGATTTCCAATTGGCCTTTACATAAAGATCAACATGACAAGGCATTCAGCTGTTTACACGTTGGTCCTTCAGGGCATATCAATGGAAGGTCACCGGAGGCAAACAAAACTGTCCAATGTAAATTTTGATCAAATGCCACCATTTGATCTGGAGTAAAGAAGCAACATATCACAGTTGACTAGACCTGAGGTAGACTTACAGGAAACAACATACCCCACACATCACAGTTGACTAGACCTGAGGTAGACTTACCTCAACATACCACACACATCACAGTTGACTAGACCTGAGGTAGACTTACCTCAACATACCCCACACATCACAGTTGACTAGACCTGAGGTAGACTTACCTCAACATACCCCACACATCACAGTTGACTAGACCTGAGGTAGACTTACCTCAACATACCCCACACATCACAGTTGACTAGACCTGAGGTAGACTTACCTCAACATACCACACACATCACAGTTGACTAGACCTGAGGTAGACTTACCTCAACATACCCCACACATCACAGTTGACTAGACCTGAGGTAGACTTACCTCAACATACCCCACACATCACAGTTGACTAGACCTGAGGTAGACTTACCTCAACATACCCCACACATCACAGTTGACTAGACCTGAGGTAGACTTACCTCAACATACCCCACACATCACAGTTGACTAGACCTGAGGTAGACTTACCTCAACATACCCCACACATCACAGTTGACTAGACCTGAGGCAGACTTACCTCAACATACCCCACACATCACAGTTGACTAGACCTGAGGTAGACTTACCTCAACATACCCCACACATCACAGTTGACTAGACCTGAGGTAGACTTACCTCAACATACCCCACACATCACAGTTGACTAGACCTGAGGTAGACTTACCTCAACATACCCCACACATCACAGTTGACTAGACCTGAGGTAGACTTACCTCAACATACCCCACACATCACAGTTGACTAGACCTGAGGTAGACTTACCTCAACATACCACACACATCACAGTTGACTAGACCTGAGGTAGACTTACCTCAACATACCCCACACATCACAGTTGACTAGACCTGAGGTAGACTTACCTCAACATACCCCACACATCACAGTTGACTAGACCTGAGGTAGACTTACCTCAACATACCCCACACATCACAGTTGACTAGACCTGAGGTAGACTTACCTCAACATACCACACAAATCACAGTTGACTAGACCTGAGGTAGACTTACCTCAACATACCCCACACATCACAGTTGACTAGACCTGAGGTAGACTTACCTCAACATACCCCACACATCACAGTTGACTAGACCTGAGGTAGACTTACCTCAACATACCCCACACATCACAGTTGACTAGACCTGAGGTAGACTTACCTCAACATACCCCACACATCACAGTTGACTAGACCTGAGGTAGACTTACCTCAACATACCCCACACATCACAGTTGACTAGACCTGAGGTAGACTTACCTCAACATACCCCACACATCACAGTTGACTAGACCTGAGGTAGACTTACCTCAACATACCCCACACATCACAGTTGACTAGACCTGAGGTAGACTTACCTCAACATACCCCACACATCACAGTTGACTAGACCTGAGGTAGACTTACCTCAACATACCCCACACATCACAGTTGACTAGACCTGAGGTAGACTTACCTCAACATACCCCACACATCACAGTTGACTAGACCTGAGGTAGACTTACCTCAACATACCCCACACATCACAGTTGACTAGACCTGAGGTAGACTTACCTCAACATACCCCACACATCACAGTTGACTAGACCTGAGGTAGACTTACCTCAACATACCCCACACATCACAGTTGACTAGACCTGAGGTAGACTTACCTCAACATACCCCACACATCACAGTTGACTAGACCTGAGGTAGACTTACCTCAACATACCCCACACATCACAGTTGACTAGACCTGAGGTAGACTTACCTCAACATACCCCACATCAGACCATACCTCAACATCACAGTTGACTAGACCTGAGGTAGACTTACCTCAACATACCCCACACATCACAGTTGACTAGACCTGAGGTAGACTTACCTCAACATACCCCACACATCACAGTTGACTAGACCTGAGGTAGACTTACCTCAACATACCCCACACATCACAGTTGACTAGACCTGAGGTAGACTTACCTCAACATACCCCACACATCACAGTTGACTAGACCTGAGGTAGACTTACCTCAACATACCCCACACATCACAGTTGACTAGACCTGAGGTAGACTTACCTCAACATACCCCACACATCACAGTTGACTAGACCTGAGGTAGACTTACCTCAACATACCCCACACATCACAGTTGACTAGACCTGAGGTAGACTTACCTCAACATACCCCACACATCACAGTTGACTAGACCTGAGGTAGACTTACCTCAACATACCCCACACATCACAGTTGACTAGACCTGAAGGTACAAATCTGTTGTTCTGCCCCTGAACAAGGCAGTTAATACCACTGTTCCTAGGCCGTCATTGAAAATAAGAATTTGTTCTTAACTGACTTCCCTAGTTAAATAATTTAGTTCCTAGGTGTTCATTAACCAATTCAATTAAAACACTCTGTCTGTTTATAAGAATTTGTAAGGTTCTTATTTACATAAAATAGACAGAGACCAGTCATCAACATTAACCAATAGCGTTTATTCTCGAGAGCTCTGATCATAATGCCATGTACATTGGTTTATATACCTCACATTTCGTCGTAAATGTCCCTCCTCCTCTCAGATACAATGGCAATATAGTTCACAAGTCTTCTCACCTTGTCTGCCACCTGTTAAACAATCTACTACCAGCCCAAGGTCTCTCCCCTCCCTGGGTGGGGACAGAATGTCCTGTAAGGAACACAGTATTCCAGCCGGTCTGATGATAGCTCCATTTGTTTCTAACAAGGAACAGAAAGTCCTTGTTCTAACTCTTGACTAAAACTAAACACATTATTTAGTGTTATGATTCATACAATCATACATTGACAGAGTAGTATTCTGTTTAGTTATAGTTCTAAGTTACATTTATACATCATTTAGTCATTATTCAAATAAATCCCATAACAATAAATGTCACTCCAATTCAAGAGTTAAATGTTTTATTTATTGTTATGGGATTTATTTGAATAATGACTAAATGATGTATAAATGTAACTTAGAACTATAACTAAACAGAATACTACTCTGTCACTGTATGATTGTATGAATCATAACACTAAATAATGTGTTTAGTTTTAGTCAAGAGTTAGAACAAGGACTTTCTGTTCCTTGTTAGAAACAAATGGAGCTATCATCAGACCGGTTTCACCTTAATATTCTATGCAGCTCATTGATTTCAGGCGTAGTTAGACAGTTGATCTGACTAGGGAAAGCTCAGAGCTGTGCGTTTCACACGTTATGGCCTTCGGAGGAGCCGAGGAGGAAGATGGCAGGAGGCATCAGTACTCCATGGAAACTCAGACAGTCTGTCTGTCTGTCCCAGGCCTCCCTGAACCATCTTCACAGCAGGACCTGGCAGTACTGAGCCCAGACTGAGACTCACTCAACCATCTGACGAGATCTTTGACAACAGCAGCACTCAAAAGGCTTTGACTGAGACATGCACAAGCCTTTCACTCAGAAGCTGTGCAGTCGTTTGCTTGGTAGCTGAGGTGCAATGAAGTGTTTGTTTTAATGGTTAGTCCTGTGTTAGGAGCACTGGGGTTTGACAAAGCAGCACGCAATTGTTTCACTGAGAGGCTGTCCTTCTACACTGGTATGCCAGGACTTACTACACCACTATGCAAAGACTTGGTTATTCATTGTTTCACTGAGAGGCTGTCCTTCTACCCTGGTATGCCAGCACTTACTACACCACTATGCAAAGATTTGGTTATTCATTGTTTCACTGAGAGGCTGTCCTTCTACACTGGTATGCCAGGACTTACTACACCACTATGCAAAGACTTGGTTATTCATTGTTTCACTGAGAGGCTGTGTCATGCAGGTGAAAGAGGACCCAAACGCGACTTAACAGAAACAGAGTTTATTAATGTTCAAAACGGAATAACTGAAATCCTCTAGATTTGTAGAGGGGAAAACAACTGGAGAAGCGGCCACAGACTGCAGGTCGCTTCGGGTTGGCGCAGGCCGTAGTCGACTGAGACACCTGCTCACACGCAGCGTCTGAAGAAGGCACAAAACACGACAGGACAGGGTGATACACAATCACGGCAAAAAACACGACAGGACAGGGCGAAACGCAATCACAGCATGGTGAATACAATACAAGGAACCGACGGCACAGGAACGGATCACAAAGGAATAAATAGGGACTCTAATCAGGGGAAAGGATCGGGAACAGGTGTGGGAAGACTAAATGATGATTAGGGGAATAGGAACAGCTGGGAGCAGGAACGGAACGATAGAGAGAAGAGAGAGCGAGAGAGTGAGAGAGGGAGGGGGAGAGAGAGGGATAGGAGGGAAAGAACCAAATAAGACCAGCAGAGGGAAACGAATAGCATGGGGAGCACAGGGACAAGACATGATAATAAATGACAAACATGACAGTACCCCCCACTCACCGAGCGCCTCCTGGCGCTCTCGAGGAGGAACACTGGCAGCAACGGAGGAAATCATAGATCAAACGGTCCAGCACGTCCCGAGAAAGAACCCAACTCCTCTCCTCAGGACCGTAACGAAAAACGATAAAAAGGGAAACTAGGGTACTACTCTAAAAAAAAAATGAGAACTAGGGACAGACTGAGACACAGCAAGGGCAGGGACAAGAACAGGAGAGATGCGATGGCAGGGAACAGACTGAGACCCAGCAAGACCAGGAGCAGAAGCAGAAAAAAATTACCAGACTTCTTCTGCGCGCAGTCTGAACACGCAGCCACGAAACGGCGCGTGTCACGCTCCTGAGTCGGCCACCAAAAGCGCTGGCGAATAGACGCAAGAGTGCCTCGAACACCGGGATGACCAGCTAACTTGGCAGAGTGAGCCCACTGAAGAACAGCCAGACGAGTGGAAACAGGAACGAAAAGGAGGTTACTAGGACAAGCGCGCGGCGACGCAGTGTGCGTGAGTGCTTGCTTAACCTGTCTTTCAATTCCCCAGACTGTCAACCCGACAACACGCCCATAAGGAAGAATCCCCTCGAGATCAGTAGAAGCCACAGAAGAACTAAACAGACGGGATAAGGCATCAGGCTTGGTGTTCTTGCTACCCGGACGGTAAGAAATCACAAACTCGAAACGAGCGAAAAACAACGCCCAACGAGCTTGACGGGCATTAAGTCGTTTGGCAGAACGGATGTACTCAAGGTTCTTATGGTCTGTCCAAACGACAAAAGGAACGGTCGCCCCCTCCAACCACTGTCGCCATTCGCCTAGGGCTAAGCGGATGGCGAGCAGTTCACGGTTACCCACATCATAGTTGCGCTCAGATGGCGACAGGCGATGAGAAAAATAAGCGCAAGGATGAACCTTATCGTCAGACTGGAAGCGCTGGGATAGAATGGCTCCCACGCCTACCTCTGAAGCGTCAACCTCGACAATAAATTGTCTAGTGACGTCAGGAGTAACGAGGATAGGAGCGGACGTAAAACGTTCTTTTAGAAGATCAAAAGCTCCCTGGGCGGAACCGGACCACTTAAAACACGTCTTGACAGAAGTAAGAGCTGTGAGAGTTAAAGGTAGTGTCTCAAATTTGATACTGGGAAGATGACTACCATCTAAGGCAAACATGGGCGTAGGCTTGTCTAACGGTCTGAAAGGAATGTTATGTTTCCGAACCCATGCTTCGTCCATGAAACAACCCTCAGCCCCAGAGTCAATCAAGGCACTGCATGTAGCACCCGAACCGGTCCAGCGTAGATGGACCGACATAGTAGTACAAGATCTAGATGAAGAGGACTGAGTAGTAGCGCTCACCAGTAGCCCTCCGCTTACTGATGGGCTCTGGCCTCTTACTGGACATGAATTAACAAAATGTCCAGCAACTCCGCAATAGAGGCACAGGCGGTTGGTGATCCTCCGTTCCCTCTCCTTATTCGAGATGCGAATCCCTCCCAGCTGCATGGGCTCAGTCTCAAAGCCAGAGGAGGGAGATGGTTGCGATGCGGAGCAGGGAAACACCGTTGATGCGAGCTCTCTTCCACGAGCCCGGTGACGAAGATCTACCCGTCGTTCTATGCGGATGGCGAGAGCAATCAAAGAGTCCACATCTGAAGGAACCTCCCGGGAGAGAATCTCATCCTTAACCACTGCGTGGAGTCCCTCCAGAAAACGAGCGAGCAGCGCCGGCTCGTTCCACTCACTAGAGGCAGCAAGAGTGCGAAACTCAATGGAATAATCCGTTATGGACCGTTCACCTTGGCATAAGGAAGCCAGGGCCCTAGAAGCCTCCCCACCAAAAACTGAACGGTCAAAAACCCGAATCATCTCCTCTTTAAAGTTCTGGAATTTGATAGAGCAGTCAGCCCTTGCCTCCCAGATAGCTGTGCCCCATTCTCGAGCCCGGCCAGTAAGGAGTGAAATGACGTAAGCAACCCGAGCTCTCTCTCTAGAGTATGTGTTGGGTTGGAGAGAGAACACAATCTCACACTGCGTGAGAAAGGAGCGGCACTCAGTGGGCTGCCCGGAGTAGCAAGGTGGGTTATTAACCCTAGGTTCTGGAGGCTCGGCAGGCCAGGAAGTAACAGGTGGCACGAGACGTAGACTCTGGAACTGTCCAGAGAGGTCGGAAACCTGAGCGGCCAGGTTCTCCACGGCATGGCGAGCAGCGGACAATTCCTGCTCGTGTCTGCCGAGCATGGCTCCTTGGATCTCGACGGCAGTGTAACGAGCGTCTGAAGTCGCTGGGTCCATTCCTTGGTCGGTTCCTTCTGTCATGCAGGTGAAAGAGGACCCAAACGCGACTTAACAGAAACAGAGTTTATTAATGTTCAAAACGGAATAACTGAAATCCTCTAGATTTGTAGAGGGGAAAACAACTGGAGAAGCGGCCACAGACTGCAGGTCGCTTCGGGTTGGCGCAGGCCGTAGTCGACTGAGACACCTGCTCACACGCAGCGTCTGAAGAAGGCACAAAACACGACAGGACAGGGTGATACACAATCACGGCAAAAAACACGACAGGACAGGGCGAAACGCAATCACAGCATGGTGAATACAATACAAGGAACCGACGGCACAGGAACGGATCACAAAGGAATAAATAGGGACTCTAATCAGGGGAAAGGATCGGGAACAGGTGTGGGAAGACTAAATGATGATTAGGGGAATAGGAACAGCTGGGAGCAGGAACGGAACGATAGAGAGAAGAGAGAGCGAGAGAGTGAGAGAGGGAGGGGGAGAGAGAGGGATAGGAGGGAAAGAACCAAATAAGACCAGCAGAGGGAAACGAATAGCATGGGGAGCACAGGGACAAGACATGATAATAAATGACAAACATGACAGGCTGTCCTTCTACATTGGTATGCCAGTACTTACTACACCACTATGCAAAGACTTGGTTATTCATTGTTTCTGTTGCCAAAATCCTAAATCAAGCAATGCAATGAAAACAGTTAAAAAGGATTTCACTGACACAGAATGATTTTGTTTGGAAATGTGGTAATATTTCCAATGGCCTCTGACACAGACACGATCTGATGATGTGCCAGTCAGTGTTAAACTCCCAAAGCTTTAGGATTTTAGGCTTGTCCACCATTAAGTCTCTTCCTCACTGTCGATGAAATGTGGGATTAGCAGAAGTACTTCAGAAGCAACAGCCAAGCAATATGACTCAGGAGGGTGTTTAAAAGCACAGATCTCTTCAAACCTCATGGTGAAGACTGAAGAGTAGGCCTGGTCTACCTCGGTTTATCAGGACTCCACCTAAAAGTCTCGGTTACGAAAACAAAGGTGTTTTTCTCTGACAAAGCTTTTATGTTCCTTCCAGTCAGGCAATTTAGTTTTAGTGCAGTTAGGGCCATGGTTTAGCAGTGTATTTTAGTTTTAGTGCAGTTAGGGCCATGGTTTAGCAGTGTATCTTAGTTTTAGTGCAGTTAGGGCCATGGTTTAGCAGTGTATGTTAGTTTTAGTGCAGTTAGGGCCATGGTGTAGCAGTGTATTTTAGTTTTAGTGCAGTTAGGGCCATGGTTTAGCAGTGTAGTTTAGTTTTAGTGCAGTTAGGGCCATGGTGTAGCAGTGTATTTTAGTTTTAGTGCAGTTAGGGCCATGGTTTAGCAGTGTATTTTAGTTTTAGTGCAGTTAGGGCCATGGTTTAGCAGTGTATTTTAGTTTTAGTGCAGTTAGGGCCATGGTTTAGCAGTGTAGTTTAGTTTTAGTGCAGTTAGGGCCATGGTGTAGCAGTGTATTTTAGTTTTAGTGCAGTTAGGGCCATGGTTTAGCAGTGTAGTTTAGTTTTAGTGCAGTTAGGGCCATGGTGTAGCAGTGTATTTTAGTTTTAGTGCAGTTAGGGCCATGGTTTAGCAGTGTATTTTAGTTTTAGTGCAGTTAGGGCCATGGTTTAGCAGTGTATTTTAGTTTTAGTGCAGTTAGGGCCATGGTTTAGCAGTGTAGTTTAGTTTTAGTGCAGTTAGGGCCATGGTTTAGCAGTGTAGTTTAGTTTTAGTGCAGTTAGGGCCATGGTTTAGCAGTGTATTTTAGTTTTAGTGGGCCATGGTTTAGCAGTGTACGTAAGTGTGGTCCAAGGGAATTGACAAAGAACAGAGCATTTGCAACAAACAAAAAGAGTATAACGTTTTTGATTGGCCTCCTTGAGTGGAACAGCGGTCTAAGGCACTGCATTGCGGTGTTGCGGCGTCACTTCAGTCTGGGGTTCGATCATGGCCCACAACTGGCCGTGACCAGGAGTCCCATAGAGAGGCCCACAACTGGCCGTGACCAGGAGTCCCATAGAGAGGCCCACAACTGGCTGTGACCAGGAGTCCCATAGAGAGGCCCACAACTGGCCGTGACCAGGAGTCCCATAGAGAGGCCCACAACTGGCCGTGACCAGGAGTCCCATAGAGAGGCCCACAACTGGCCGTGACCAGGAGTCCCATAGAGAGGCCCACAACTGGCCGTGACCAGGAGTCCCATAGAGAGGCCCACAACTGGCTGTGACCAGGAGTCCCATAGAGAGGCCCACAACTGGCCGTGACCAGGAGTCCCATAGAGAGGCCCATTGGCCCAGTGTCGTCCGGGTTACGGGAGGGTTTGGCCCAGTGTCGTCCGGGTTAGGGGAGGGTTTGGCCCAGTGTCGTCCGGGTTAGGGGAGGGTTTGGCCCAGTGTCGTCCGGGTTATGGGAGGGTTTGGCCCAGTGTCGTCCGGGTTAGGGGAGGGTTTGGCCCAGTGTCATCCGGGTTAGGGGAGGGTTTGGCCCAGTGTCGTCCGGGTTATGGAAGGGTTTGGCCCAGTGTCGTCCGGTTTAGGGAAGGGTTTGGCCCAGCATCGTCCGGGTTATGGGAGGGTTTGGCCCAGTGTCGTCTGGGTTAGGGGAGGGTTTGGCCGGGTGGCTTTACTTGGCTCATCGCGCTCTAGCGCCTCCTACAGGCTGACTTCGGGTCATCAGTTGAACGGTGTTTCTTCCGACACACTGGTGCAGCTGGCTTCTGGGTAAAGCCGGCGTGTCATTGGAGGACGCATGATTCGACCTTCGCCTCTCCCGAGCCCGTTGGGGAGTTGCAGTGATGAGACAAGATTGTAATCATGAAATTGGGGAGAAAAATAAATAAATACAAAATATACAATTTTTTTTTGCTTTTTCATTATGGGGTATCGTGTGTAGATTGATGAGGGGGGACAACGATGTAATCCATTTTATTATAAGGCTGTAATGCAATAAAATGTAGAAAAATTCAAGGGGTCTGAATACTTTCCGAAGGCCCTGTATCTGCTCCGTACAGTTTATTCTCGATTCCAGTCAAGTCATTTAGAGTGCAGTCATGTCTGCCTTGTTCAGTAGGACATACAGTCTGTGTGGTCCAAAGGCATTTACTGAGTATAAAAGCCAGGGAGGGGAACCTGTAATGGTCTTTTTTTACAAAGATTCGTCATCGTGACCAACCGAATTAAGCTAAAAGAAGAAAAATCCCCACCTACCCTGGAACACATTGTGAAACACCAGTTCTATCCCTGTGTAGTTCCCGCTTCCCTCCGTTTCTGTCTGGCAGTTAAGGGCTGTTTGTAGCAAGCTGTGCCCATGGAGAGTGACTGCTACATTCCACCACACACAGCCCATCAACTTATTGAGTGGTAGGACTCCTGAAGCCGTTTGTGACCCAAATGGCACCCTAGTCCCCATTTAGTGCACTACATTTGACCAAGGCCCACATGGCTCTGGTCAAAAGTAGGGTTTTGGGAATAGGGTGCCATTTGGGACACAAACCTAAGACTGAGGGCCTTTGACAACAGGGGGTTAGATGTAGCACGAACGCAACATTAACGAATGAGTAGACGTCATTCATCCGGTTTTTTATTTTTATGGCCCGGGCTCACCTTTGTGTAAACTCACTCTGTAGAAAAACCCATCACAGTCAATGGCCGTGTCCCAATACCCATACTTGTGTCCTAAATTGTAGGCCGTTTGAGTATGCGGGGAGAAAAAATGTTGAATAGTATGCAACATTTTCAAACAAATCTAGGATACTTTAAATGCCCGGATGTAATACTCATTTCACCTTTGACAACAGCTGATCAATTGGGATGAGCTACCGAAAACAACTGTCACAATCATCGTATGGAGGAGACCAAAACGCAGCGTGGTTAGAATACATTCTTCTTTATTTCAGGAAGAACACTTAAACAAAACGACCGTGACCGCTAATGAACACTGTGCTAACGTGCAACATCACATAGACAATAACCCACCAAATACCCAAAGAAGATGGCTGCCTAAATATGGTTCCCAATCAGAGACAACGATAAACACCGGTCTGTAATTGAGAACCAATCTAGGCAACCATAGACCAACATAAACACCTAGATGGAAAACAACCCCATACATCTACAAAACCTCTAGACAGTGCAAACACCCTAGATGAGACAAAACACACATATCACCCATGTCACACCCTGACCTAACCAAAATATATAAAGAAAACAAAGAATACACAGGTCAGGGCGTGACAACAACAAATAGCGGAAAACAACGCAACACGCATGACGCCAAAATGGAATGTTTTATAGTGGGTGAATTTTAAAAAATGAAGTATGGTTTAAATGCCAGGATGTTCCACTCATCTCAGCTCTTCATCTAGTAGAATTAGATGCACAGTCTTTAATGCACTGGAAGAGGAGGTTGGTGGCACCTTCATTGGGGACAACGGGCTCGTGGTACTGCCTGGAGCGGAGTTGGTGGAACGGTATCAAACCCATCATACACATGGTGAGCCGTTCTCCTCTCAGCAGCCTCATGTGATGTCATTCCGGTGGCTCCGTTCCGTGTGTTATTATGAGCCGATCTCCTCTCAGCAGCCTCATGTGATGTCATTCCGGTGGCTCCGTTCCGGGTGTTATTATGAGCCGTTCTCCTCTCAGCACCTTCAGGTGATGTCATTCCGGTGGCTCCGTTCCGGGTGTTATTATGAGCCGTTCTCCTCTCAGCAGCCTCATGTGATGTCATTCCGGTGGCTCCGTTCCGGGTGTTATTATGAGCCGTTCTCCTCTCAGCAGCCTCATGTGATGTCATTCCGGTGGCTCCGTTCGGGTGTTATTATGAGCCGTTCTCCTCTCAGCAGCCTCATGTGATGTCATTCCGGTGGCTCCGTTCCGGGTGTTATTATGAGCCGTTCTCCTCTCAGCAGCCTCATGTGATGTCATTCCGGTGGCTCCGTTCCGGGTGTTATTATGAGCCGTTCTCCTCTCAGCAGCCTCATGTGATGTCATTCCGGTGGCTCCGTTCCGGGTGTTATTATGAGCCGTTCTCCTCTCAGCAGCCTCATGTGATGTCATTCCGGTGGCTCCGTTCCGGGTGTTATTATGAGCCGTTCTCCTCTCAGCAGCCTCATGTGATGTCATTCCGGTGGCTCCGTTCCGGGTGTTATTATGAGCCGTTCTCCTCTCAGCAGCCTCATGTGATGCCATTCCGGTGGCTCCGTTCCGGGTGTTATTAGGAGCCATTCTCCTCTCAGCAGCCTCATGTGATGTCATTCCGGTGGCTCCGTTCCGGGTGTTATTATGTGAGTGAACAAGCCCTGGTTCTCAAACAAACAACACAACTAGGTTACTTAATTGGGAAGATGCCAAATAACAAAGCTTCTGCAATGGTGTTGAAATGTAGGCTAAGTGGGGGGTTCCCCTTCAAACGAGTTTTGCATCTTAGAAAACAGTTGTCATTTAAAAAATATTTTGACCCAAAAGTGTATTTCTGTTTTCTCATTGAAAAGTGTGTCTTGTTCTCGTTGGCCTTCGTCACAGCTTTTAAACTAAATAGTAAAAAAAAAAAAAAAAAAGATTTCTGAATGTGAGGACTCAGGATGTGGCTTTGTTAATGATGTCATGTTAATCAGGCCTTTTGATTGGAACATATGGATTGTTTTAGTTTTATAGGCGTGGCTACCTATTTCATTATTTAATTTATGGATCCAGCCTTAGCATTCATTCTGAAAAGTAAGATAAGTATTTTGAGAGTGTTGAGAAGTTGTGATAACACATTAACTGATGTTATCACTAAAATAGTTTTGGAAGAAAAAGGGTCAGAAGAAAAGTACTCTTGTCTGGTTGAAAAACTGTTAAAGAACGTTGCTTTAAAGGCAAAGATTCAAGACAGAGATTTATACTTTCATGCTTTTTGCCTCGAGGCATAAATCACACACAATATTTAATTTGTGGTTTTTGATTTATTAAATGACTACAGACTCTTGGAGTTGCCTTTGATGGATTCAGACAGAAGTTGGAGATGCTAGTGTTGCTTTAGGCAAACTGGTCCAGAGTTAGGAAGAGCCTGACTTTATGAAACCAATTATATCTTGACTTGTGGTTTCATGACCTTGATTAACCCTACCCTGATGTGTTGTTTCAGGGCCTTGATTAAACCCTACCCTGATGTGTTGTTTCAGGGCCTTGATTAAACCCTACCCTGATGTGTTGTTTCAGGGCCTTGATGAACCCTACCCTGATGTGTTGTTTCAGGGCCTTGATTAAACCCTACCCTGATGTGTTGTTTCAGGGCCTTGATTAAACCCTACCCTGATGTGTTGTTTCAGGGCCTTGATTAAACCCTACCCTGATGTGTTGTTTCAGGGCCTTGATGAACCCCTACCCTGATGTGTTGTTTCAGGGCCTTGATTAAACCCTACCCTGATGTGTTGTTTCAGGGCCTTGATTAAACCCTACCCTGATGTGTTGTTTCAGGGCCTTGATTAAACCCTACCCTGATGAGTGGTTTCAGGGCCTTGATTAAACCCTACCTTGACTTGTGGTTTCAGGGCCTTGATTAACCCCTACCCTGATGTGTTGTTTCAGGGCCTTGATTAAACCCTACCCTGATGTGTGGTTTCAGGGCCTTGATTAAACCCTACCCTGATGTGTGGTTTCAGGGCCTTGATTAAACCCTACCTTGACTTGTGGTTTCAGGGCCTTGATTAAACCCTACCTTGACTTGTGGTTTCAGGGCCTTGATTAAACCCTACCTTGACGAGTGGTTTCAGGGCCTTGATTAAACCCTACCCTGATGTGTTGTTTCAGGGCCTTGATGAACCCCTACCCTGATGTGTTGTTTCAGGGCCTTGATGAACCCTACCCTGATGTGTTGTTTCAGGGCCTTGATGAACCCCTACCCTGATGTGTTGTTTCAGGGCCTTGATGAACCCCTACCCTGATGTGTTGTTTCAGGGCCTTGATGAACCCTACCCTGATGTGTTGTTTCAGGGCCTTGATGAACCCCTACCCTGATGAGTGGTTTCAGGGCCTTGATGAACCCCTACCCTGATGTGTGGTTTCAGGGCCTTGATTAAACCCTACCCTGATGTGTTGTTTCAGGGCCTTGATTAAACCCTACCCTGATGTGTGGTTTCAGGGCCTTGATTAAACCCTACCCTGATGTGTGGTTTCAGGGCCTTGATTAAACCCTACCTTGATGTGTGGTTTCAGGGCCTTGATTAAACCCTACCCTGATGTGTTGTTTCAGGGCCTTGATTAAACCCTACCCTGATGTGTTGTTTCAGGGCCTTGATGAACCCCTACCCTGATGTGTTGTTTCAGGGCCTTGATTAAACCCTACCCTGATGTGTGGTTTCAGGGCCTTGATTAAACCCTACCCTGATGTGTGGTTTCAGGGCCTTGATTAAACCCTACCCTGATGTGTTGTTTCAGGGCCTTGATTAAACCCTACCCTGATGTGTGGTTTCAGGGCCTTGATTAAACCCTACCCTGATGTGTTGTTTCAGGGCCTTGATGAACCCCTACCCTGATGTGTTGTTTCAGGGCCTTGATGAACCCCTACCCTGATGTGTTGTTTCAGGGCCTTGATGAACCCCTACCCTGATGTGTTGTTTCAGGGCCTTGATGAACCCTACCCTGATGTGTGGTTTCAGGGCCTTGATTAAACCATACCTTGATGTGTGGTTTCAGGGCCTTGATTAAACCCTACCCTGATGTGTGGTTTCAGGGCCTTGATTAAACCCTACCCTGATGTGTTGTTTCAGGGCCTTGATGAACCCCTACCTTGATGTGTGGTTTCAGGGCCTATATGAAATATAGACCCAGGCTGTGATAGTGAGTGAAACACAGCAGTTGTTGTCCTACTCTCTCTACAGTTCTCCTTCGTACATTTACATTTACATTTACATTTAAGTCACATATACTCTCTCATTCACATGACATTCTCCTTCAGTATGTTAGTTAGGTGGGGTGGAGAAATGTTCCCCAACCCGTAGTAGAATAAATTAATCTCCTATACAGTTCTCCTTCAGTATGTTAGTTAGGTGGGGAAACGTTCCCCAACCCGTAGTAGAATAAATTAATCTCCTATACAGTTCTCCTTCAGTATGTTAGTTAGGTGGGGAAATGTTCCCCAACCCGTAGTAGAATAAATTCATCTCCTATACAGTTCTCCTTCAGTATGTTAGTTAGCTAGGAGGTCAAACTTTCTCCAAATTCTAAATGAAATAAATCAGTGTTAAACTGTGCCATATGACTCTGGCTGTAACCTGATGCCTGAAAGAGCTGGCGATCATGCAGGCAGATTAGAGATGATCAGCCTATATGGATTGATTGCAGGGCGGAGAGCAGTAACAGCATGCTGCTAACCGATTCCTACTAGGGGAAAACACAGCAACACATGATCTGGTGTACGTCCCAAATGGCACCCTATTCCCTTTATAGTGCACTACTTTTGACCAGGACACATATATAGGGAATAGGGTGCATAGGGAATAGGGTGCTATTTGGGACAAACCCCTTGGTGAACCGAACGCAACACCATAGCAGATAGAGATTTTTTACAGCAATCGTAGAGGAGCGGTTGACTTCATTGGTTGTGTCAAAACTACGGTTGACTTCATTGGTTGTGTCAAAACTACGGTTGACTTCATTGGTTGTGTCAAAACCTCGGTTGACTTCATTGGTTGTGTCAAAACTACGGTTGACTTCATTGGTTGTGTCAAAACTACGGTTGACTTCATTGGTTGTGTCAAAACTACGGTTGACTTCATTGGTTGTGTCAAAACCTCGGTTGACTTCATTGGTTGTGTCAAAACCTCGGTTGGTTTCATTGGTTGTGTCAAAACCTCGGTTGGTTTCATTGGTTGTGTCAAAACCTCGGTTGACTTCATTGGTTGTGTCAAAACCTCGGTTGGTTTCAGATTCCGTCAGATTCCGGATGCTCTTCTCATGATTATATAAGTGCCGTAACATCATTGCCCTTTAGGGATCTTTGCGTTTGCACACTTCAGGGAAAAGGAAAACACTGGTTACATCCCATTTAAAAGAATATTACAAAAATATGTTTGTAATGATGTAGTTATAGGTGTAATATAACCATGGTAACCAGGCTTGGGTACAGTTCCTTCAGAACATATCCAGACGCCTTATTCCAATTGTGCTGTGTTACAGCCTGAATATATTCTCTCCCAATCTACACACACACACTACAACCATAATGACAAAGTGAAAAAATGTTTTTAGAAATGTTTGCAAATTTATTGAAAATGAAGTACAGAAATATCTAATTTACATAAGTAGTCACACCCCTGAGTCAACACTTTATAGAAACACCTTTGGCGGTGTGCAACGGGTGTCGTCGTCGGATGAGGAATCATCGGACCAAAGCGCAGCGTGGTAAGTGTTCATGCCTTTTATTTAAACTGAACACTAATAACAAAAATAAATGAATGAAAACGAAACAGTCTTGTATAAGGTGCAGAAAACACTAAACAGAAAATAACTACCCACAAAGCATAGGTGGGCAAAAGCTACCTAAGTATGGTTCCCAATCAGAGACAACGATAGTCAACTGTCCCTGATTGAGAACCATATCCGGCCAAAACAAAGAAATACAAAACATAGAAAAAGGAACATAGAATGTCCACCCAAATCACACCCTGACCAAACCAAAATAGAGACATAAAAAGCTCTAAGGTCAGGGCGTGACACAGAGATTACAGCTTTGACTCGTCTTGGGTCTGTATCAGCTTTGACTCGTCTTGGGTATGTCTGTATCAGCTTTGACTCGTCTTGGGTCTGTATCAGCTTTGACTCATCTTGGGTATGTCTGTATCAGCTTTGACTCGTCTTGGGTATGTCTGTATCAGCTTTGACTCGTCTTGGGTCTGTATCAGCTTTGACTCGTCTTGGGTCTGTATCAGCTTTGACTCGTCTTGGGTCTGTATCAGCTTTGACTCGTCTTGGGTCTGTATCAGCTTTGACTCGTCTTGGGTCTGTATCAGCTTTGACTCGTCTTGGGTATGTCTGTATCAGCTTTGACTCGTCTTGGGTCTGTATCAGCTTTGACTCGTCTTGGGTCTGTATCAGCTTTGACTCGTCTTGGGTCTGTATCAGCTTTGACTCGTCTTGGGTCTGTATCAGCTTTGGGGACTTTCTTTCTAAAGATTTTCTTTGTATTATTATTTTCTTTAACCCCATTTTTCCCATTTTTTATTAAAATCTTGTCTTCTCGCTTCAACTCCCCAACGGGCTCGTGAGAGGTGAAGGTCGAGTCAGGCGTCCTCCAAAACATGACCCGCCAAACCATGCTTCTTAACACCTGCCCACTTAACCCTGAAGCCAGCTGCACCAATGTGTCGGAGGAAACACTGTTCAACTGATGCCCAAAGTCAGCCTGCAGGCGCCCGGCCCGCCACAAGGAGTCAGCCTGAAGGCGCCCAGCCCGCCACAAGGAGTCAGCCTGCCACAAGGAGTCAGCCTGCAGGCGCCCGGCCCGCCACAAGGAGTCAGCCTGCAGGCGCCCGGCCCGCCACAAGGAGTCAGCTTGCAGGTGCCCGGCCCGCCACAAGGAGTCCGCCTGCAGGCGCCCGGCCCGCCACAAGGAGTCAGCCTGCAGGCGCCCGGCCCGCCACAAGGAGTCAGCCTGCCACAAGGAGTCAGCCTGCCACAAGGAGTCAGCCTGCAGGCGCCCGGCCCGCCACAAGGAGTCAGCCTGCAGGCGCCCGGCCCGCCACAAGGAGTCAGCCTGCAGGCGCCCGGCCCGCCACAAGGAGTCAGCCTGTAGGCGCCCGGCCCGCCACAAGGAGTCAGCCTGCAGGCGCCCGGCCCGCCACAAGGAGTCAGCCTGCCACAAGGAGTCAGCCTTCAGGCGCCCGGCCCGCCACAAGGAGTCAGCCTGCAGGCGCCCGGCCCGCCACAAGGAGTCAGCCTGCCACATGGATTCAGCCTGCCACAAGGAGTCAGCCTGCAGGCGCCCGACCCGCCACAAGGAGTCAGCCTGCAGGCGCCCGGCCCGCCACATGGATTCAGCCTGCCACAAGGAGTCAGCCTGCAGGCGCCCGACCCGCCACAAGGAGTCAGCCTGCAGGTGCCCAGCCCGCCACAAGGAGTCAGCCTGCCACAAGGAGTCAGCCTGCCACAAGGAGTCAGCCTGCAGGCGTCCAGCCTGCCACAAGGAGTCAGACTGTAGGCGCCCGGCCCGCCACAAGGAGTCAGCCTGTAGGCGCCCGGCCCGCCACAAGGAGTCAGCCTGCAGGCGCCCGGCCCGCCACAAGGAGTCAGCCTGCCACAAGGAGTCAGCCTGCAGGCGCCCGGCCCGCCACAAGGAGTCAGCCTGCAGGCGCCCGGCCTGCCACAAGGAGTCAGCCTGCAGGCGCCCGGCCCGCCACATGGATTCAGCCTGCCACAAGGAGTCAGCCTGCAGGCGCCCGACCCGCCACAAGGAGTCAGCCTGCAGGCGCCCGGCCCGCCACATGGATTCAGCCTGCCACAAGGAGTCAGCCTGCAGGCGCCCGACCCGCCACAAGGAGTCAGCCTGCAGGCGCCCAGCCCGCCACAAGGAGTCAGCCTGCCACAAGGAGTCAGCCTGCCACAAGGAGTCAGCCTGCAGGCGTCCAGCCTGCCACAAGGAGTCAGACTGTAGGCGCCCGGCCCGCCACAAGGAGTCAGCCTGTAGGCGCCCGGCCCGCCACAAGGAGTCAGCCTGTAGGCGCCCGGCCCGCCACAAGGAGTCAGCCTGTAGGCGCCCGGCCTGCCACAAGGAGTCAGCCTGTAGGCGTCCGGCCCGCCACAAGGAGTCAGCCTGTAGGCGCCCGGCCCGCCACAAAGAGTCAGCCTGCCACAAGGAGTCAGCCTGCCACAAGGAGTCAGCCCGCCACAAGGAGTCAGCCTGCAGGCGCCCGGCCTGCCACAAGGAGTCAGCCTGCAGGCGCCCGGCCCGCCACAAGGAGTCAGCCTGCAGGCGCCCAGCCCGCCACAAGGAGTCAGCCTGCCACAAGGAGTCAGCCTGCCACAAGGAGTCAGCCTGCAGGCGCCCAGCCTGCCACAAGGAGTCAGCCTGCAGGCGCCCGGCCCACCACAAGGAGTCAGCCTGTAGGCGCCCGGGCCGCCACAAGGAGTCAGCCTGTAGGCGCCCGGCCCGCCACAAGGAGTCAGCCTGTAGGCGCCCGGCCCGCCACAAGGAGTCAGCCTGCCACAAGGAGTCAGCCTGCAGGCGCCCGGCCCGCCACAAGGAGTCAGCCTGCAGGCGCCCAGCCCGCCACAAGGAGTCAGCCTGCCACAAGGAGTCAGCCTGCCACAAGGAGTCAGCCTGCAGGCGTCCAGCCTGCCACAAGGAGTCAGACTGTAGGCACCCGGCCCGCCACAAGGAGTCAGCCTGTAGGCGCCCGGCCCGCCACAAGGAGTCAGCCTGTAGGCGCCCGGCCCGCCACAAGGAGTCAGCCTGTAGGCGCCCAGCCTGCCACAAGGAGTCAGCCTGTAGGCGCCCGGCCCGCCACAAGGAGTCAGCCTGTAGGCGCCCGGCCCGCCACAAAGAGTCAGCCTGCCACAAGGAGTCAGCCTGCCACAAGGAGTCAGCCCGCCACAAGGAGTCAGCCTGTAGGCGCCCGGCCTGCCACAAGGAGTCAGCCTGTAGGCGCCCGGCCCGCCACAAGGAGTCAGCCTGCAGGCGCCCAGCCCGCCACAAGGAGTCAGCCTGCCACAAGGAGTCAGCCTGCCACAAGGAGTCAGCCTGCAGGCGCCCAGCCTGCCACAAGGAGTCAGCCTGCAGGCGCCCGGCCCGCCACAAGGAGTCAGCCTGCAGGCGCCCGGCCTGCCACAAGGAGTCAGCCTGCCACAAGGAGTCAGCCTGCAGGCGCCCAGCCTGCCACAAGGAGTCAGCCTGCAGGCGCCCGGCCCGCCACAAGGAGTCAGCCTGCAACAAGGAGTCAGCCTGCAGGCGCCCGGCCCGCCACAAGGAGTCAGCCTGCAGGCGCCCGGCCCGCCACAAGGAGTCAGCCTGCAGGCGCCCGGCCCGCCACATGGATTCAGCCTGCCACAAGGAGTCAGCCTGCAGGCGCCCGGCCCGCCACAAGGAGTCAGCCTGCAGGCGCCCAGCCCGCCACAAGGAGTCAGCCTGCCACAAGGAGTCAGCCTGCCACAAGGAGTCAGCCTGCAGGTGTCCAGCCTGCCACAAGGAGTCAGACTGTAGGCGCCCGGCCCGCCACAAGGAGTCAGCCTGCAGGCGCCCGGCCCGCCACAAGGAGTCAGCCTGCAGGCGCCCGGCCCGCCACAAGGAGTCAGCCTGCAGGCGCCCGGCCTGCCACAAGGAGTCAGCCTGTAGGCGTCCGGCCCGCCACAAGGAGTCAGCCTGTAGGCGCCCGGCCCGCCACAAAGAGTCAGCCTGCCACAAGGAGTCAGCCTGCCACAAGGAGTCAGCCCGCCACAAGGAGTCAGCCTGTAGGCGCCCGGCCTGCCACAAGGAGTCAGCCTGCAGGCGCCCGGCCCGCCACAAGGAGTCAGCCTGCAGGCGCCCAGCCCGCCACAAGGAGTCAGCCTGCCACAAGGAGTCAGCCTGCCACAAGGAGTCAGCCTGCAGGCGCCCAGCCTGCCACAAGGAGTCAGCCTGCAGGCGCCCGGCCCGCCACAAGGAGTCAGCCTGCAGGCGCCCGGCCCGCCACAAGGAGTCAGCCTGCAGGCGCCCAGCCCGCCACAAGGAGTCAGCCTGCAGGCGCCCGGCCCGCCACAAGGAGTCAGCCTGCAGGCGCCCGGCCCGCCACAAGGAGTCAGCCTGCAGGCGCCCGGCCCGCCACAAGGAGTCAGCCTGCAGGCGCCCGGCCCGCCACAAGGAGTCAGCCTGCAGGCGCCCGGCCCGCCACAAGGAGTCAGCCTGTAGGCGCCCGGCCTGCCACAAGGAGTCAGCCTGCCACAAGGAGTCAGCCTGCAGGCGCCCGGCCCGCCACAAGGAGTCAGCCTGCAGGCGCCCGGCCCGCCACAAGGAGTCAGCCTGCCACAAGGAGTCAGCCTGCAGGCGCCCGGCCCGCCACAAGGAGTCAGCCTGCAGGCGCCCGGCCTGCCACAAGGAGTCAGCCTGCCACAAGGAGTCAGCCTGCAGGCGCCCGGCCCGCCACAAGGAGTCAGCCTGCAGGCGCCCGGCCCACCACAAGGAGTCAGCCTGCAGGTGCCCGGCCCGCCACAAGGAGTCAGCCTGCAGGCGCCCGGCCCGCCACATGGAGTCAGCCTGCCACAAGGAGTCAGCCTGCAGGCGCCCGGCCCGCCACAAGGAGTCAGCCTGCAGGCGCCCGGCCCGCCACAAGGAGTCAGCCTGCAGGCGCCCGGCCCGCCACAAGGAGTCAGCCTGCAGGTGCCCGGCCCGCCACAAGGAGTCAGCCTGCAGGCGCCCGGCCCGCCACAAGGAGTCAGCCTGCAGGCGCCCGGCCCGCCACAAGGAGTCAGCCTGCAGGCGCCCGGCCCGCCACAAAGAGTCAGCCTGCCACAAGGAGTCAGCCTGCAGGCGCCCGGCCCGCCACAAGGAGTCAGCCTGCAGGCGCCCGGCCCGCCACAAGGAGTCAGCCTGCAGGCGCCCGGCCCGCCACAAGCAGTCAGCCTGTAGGCGCCCGGCCCGCCACAAGGAGTCAGCCTGTAGGCGCCCGGCCCGCCACAAGGAGTCAGCCTGTAGGCGCCCGGCCAGCCACAAGGAGTCAGCCTGTAGGCGCCCGGCCCGCCACAAGGAATCAGCCTGTAGGCGCCCGGCCCGCCACAAGGAGTCAGCCTGTAGGCGCCCGGCCCGCCACAAGGAGTCAGCCTGTAGGCGCCCGGCCTGCCACAAGGAGTCAGCCTGCCACAAGGAGTCAGCCTGCAGGCGCCCGGACCCGCCACAAGGAGTCAGCCTGCAGGCGCCCGGCCCGCCACAAGGAGTCAGCCTGCAGGCGCCCGGCCCGCCACATGGAGTCAGCCTGCCACAAGGAGTCAGCCTGCAGGCGCCCGGCCCGCCACAAGGAGTCAGCCTGCAGGCGCCCGGCCCGCCACAAGGAGTCAGCCTGCAGGCGCCCGGCCCGCCACAAGGAGTCAGCCTGCCACAAGGAGTCAGCCTGCAGGCGCCCGGCCCGCCACAAGGAGTCAGCCTGCAGGCGTCCGGCCCGCCACAAGGAGTCAGCCTGCAGGCGCCTGGCCCGCCACATGGAGTCAGCCTGCCACAAGGAGTCAGCCTGCAGGCGCCCGGCCCGCCACAAGGAGTCAGCCTGCAGGCGCCCAGCCCGCCACAAGGAGTCAGCCTGCCACAAGGAGTCAGCCTGCCACAAGGAGTCAGCCTGCAGGCGCCCAGCCTGCCACAAGGAGTCAGCCTGCAGGCGCCCGGCCCACCACAAGGAGTCAGCCTGTAGGCGCCCGGCCCGCCACAAGGAGTCAGCCTGTAGGCGCCCGGCCCGCCACAAGGAGTCAGCCTGTAGGCGCCCGGCCCGCCACAAGGAGTCAGCCTGTAGGCGCCCGGCCCGCCACAAGGAGTCAGCCTGCAGGCGCCCGGCCCGCCACAAGGAGTCAGCCTGTAGGCGCCCGGCCCGCCACAAGGAGTCAGCCTGTAGGCGCCCGGCCCGCCACAAGGAGTCAGCCTGTAGGCGCCCGGCCTGCCACAAGGAGTCAGCCTGCCACAAGGAGTCAGCCTGCAGGCGCCCGGCCCGCCACAAGGAGTCAGCCTGCAGGCGCCCGGCCCGCCACAAGGAGTCAGCCTGCCACAAGGAGTCAGCCTGCAGGCGCCCGGCCCGCCACAAGGAGTCAGCCTGCAGGCGCCCGGCCTGCCACAAGGAGTCAGCCTGCCACAAGGAGTCAGCCTGCAGGCGCCCGGCCCGCCACAAGAGTCAGCCTGCAGGCGCCCGGCCCACCACAAGGAGTCAGCCTGCAGGTGCCCGGCCCGCCACAAGGAGTCAGCCTGCAGGCGCCCGGCCCGCCACATGGAGTCAGCCTGCCACAAGGAGTCAGCCTGCAGGCGCCCGGCCCGCCACAAGGAGTCAGCCTGCAGGCGCCCGGCCCGCCACAAGAGTCAGCCTGCAGGCGCCCGGCCCGCCACAAGGAGTCAGCCTGCAGGTGCCCGGCCCGCCACAAGGAGTCAGCCTGCAGGCGCCCGGCCCGCCACAAGAGTCAGCCTGCAGGCGCCCGGCCCGCCACAAGGAGTCAGCCTGCAGGCGCCCGGCCCGCCACAAAGAGTCAGCCTTAGGAGTCAGCCTGCAGGCGCCCGGCCCGCCACAAGGAGTCAGCCTGCAGGCGCCCGGCCCGCCACAAGGAGTCAGCCTGCAGGCGCCCGGCCCGCCACAAGCAGTTTAGGCGCCCGGCCCGCCACAAGGAGTCAGCCTGTAGGCGCCCGGCCTGCCACAAGGAGTCAGCCTGCCACAAGGAGTCAGCCTGCAGGCGCCCGGACCCGCCACAAGGAGTCAGCCTGCAGGCGCCCGGCCCGCCACAAGGAGTCAGCCTGCAGGCGCCCGGCCCGCCACATGGAGTCAGCCTGCCACAAGGAGTCAGCCTGCAGGCGCCCGGCCCGCCACAAGGAGTCAGCCTGCAGGCGCCCGGCCCGCCACAAGGAGTCAGCCTGCAGGCGCCCGGCCCGCCACAAGGAGTCAGCCTGCCACAAGGAGTCAGCCTGCAGGCGCCCGGCCCGCCACAAGGAGTCAGCCTGCAGGCGTCCGGCCCGCCACAAGGAGTCAGCCTGCAGGCGCCTGGCCCGCCACATGGAGTCAGCCTGCCACAAGGAGTCAGCCTGCAGGCGCCCGGCCCGCCACAAGGAGTCAGCCTGCAGGCGCCCAGCCCGCCACAAGGAGTCAGCCTGCCACAAGGAGTCAGCCTGCCACAAGGAGTCAGCCTGCAGGCATCCAGCCTGCCACAAGGAGTCAGACTTAGGCGCCCGGCCCGCCACAAGGAGTCAGCCTGTAGGCGCCCGGCCCGCCACAAGGAGTCAGCCTGTAGGCGCCCGGCCCGCCACAAGGAGTCAGCCTGTAGGCGCCCGGCCTGCCACAAGGAGTCAGCCTTAGGCGCCCGGCCCGCCACAAGGAGTCAGCCTGTAGGCGCCCGGCCCGCCACAAAGAGTCAGCCTGCCACAAGGAGTCAGCCTGCCACAAGGAGTCAGCCCGCCACAAGGAGTCAGCCTGTAGGCGCCCGGCCTGCCACAAGGAGTCAGCCTGTAGGCGCCCGGCCCGCCACAAGGAGTCAGCCTGCAGGCGCCCAGCCCGCCACAAGAGTCAGCCTGCCACAAGGAGTCAGCCTGCCACAAGGAGTCAGCCTGCAGGCGCCCAGCCTGCCACAAGGAGTCAGCCTGCAGGCGCCCGGCCCGCCACAAGGAGTCAGCCTGTAGGCGCCCGGCCTGCCACAAGGAGTCAGCCTGCCACAAGGAGTCAGCCTGCAGGCGCCCAGCCTGCCACAAGGAGTCAGCCTGCAGGCGCCCGGCCCGCCACAAGGAGTCAGCCTGCAACAAGGAGTCAGCCTGCAGGCGCCCGGCCCGCCACAAGGAGTCAGCCTGCAGGCGCCCGGCCCGCCACAAGGAGTCAGCCTGCAGGCGCCCGGCCCGCCACAAGGAGTCAGCCTGCAGGCGCCCGGCCCGCCACAAGGAGTCAGCCTGCAGGCGCCCGGCCCGCCACAAGGAGTCAGCCTGCAGGCGCCCGGCCCGCCACATGGAGTCAGCCTGCCACAAGGAGTCAGCCTGCAGGCGCCCGGCCCGCCACAAGGAGTCAGCCTGCAGGCGCCCGGCCCACCACAAGGAGTCAGCCTGCAGGCGCCACAAGGAGTCAGCCTGCCACAAGGAGTCAGCCTGCCACAAGGAGTCAGCCTGCAGGCGCCCAGCCACAAGGAGTCAGCCTGTAGGCGCCCGGCCCGCCACAAGGAGTCAGCCTGTAGGCGCCCGGCCCGCCACAAGGAGTCAGCCTGTAGGCGCCCGGCCCGCCACAAGGAGTCAGCCTGTAGGCGCCCGGCCCGCCACAAGGAGTCAGCCTGTAGGCGCCCGGCCCGCCACAAGGAGTCAGCCTGTAGGCGCCCGGCCCGCCACAAGGAGTCAGCCTGCCACAAGGAGTCAGCCTGCCACAAGGAGTAAGCCTGCCACAAGGAGTCAGCCTGCAGGCGCCCGGCCCGCCACAAGGAGTCAGCCTGTAGGCGCCCGGCCCGCCACAAGGAGTCAGCCTGTAGGCGCCCGGCCTGCCACAAGGAGTCAGCCTGTAGGCGCCCGGCCTGCCACAAGGAGTCAGCCTGCAGGCGCCCGGCCCGCCACAAGGAGTCAGCCTGCAGGCGACCGGCCCGCCACAAGGAGTCAGCCTGTAGGCGCCCGGCCCGCCACAAGGAGTCAGCCTGCAGGCGCCCGGCCCGCCACAAGGAGTCAGCCTGTAGGCGCCCGGCCCGCCACAGGAGTCAGCCTGTAGGCGCCCGGCCCGCCACAAGGAGTCAGCCTGCAGGCGCCCGGCCCGCCACAAGGAGTCAGCCTGCAGGCGCCCGGCCCGCCACAAGGAGTCAGCCTGTAGGCGCCCGGCCCGCCACAAGGAGTCAGCCTGTAGGCGCCCGGCCCGCCACAAGGAGTCAGCCTGCAGGCGCCCAGCCCGCCACAAGGAGTCAGCCTGCCACAAGGAGTCAGCCTGCAGGCGCCCGGCCCGCCACAAGAGTCAGCCTGCAGGCGCCCAGCCACAAGGAGTCAGCCTGCCACAAGGAGTCAGCCTGCCACAAGGAGTCAGCCTGCAGGCGCCCAGCCTGCCACAAGGAGTCCATCAGGCGCCCGGCCCGCCACAAGGAGTCAGCCTGTAGGCGCCCGGCCCGCCACAAGGAGTCAGAGGCGCCCGGCCCGCCACAAGGAGTCAGCCAGGCGCCCGGCCCGCCACAAGGAGTCAGCCTGTAGGCGCCCGGCCCGCCACAAGGAGTCAGCCTGCCACAAGGAGTCAGCCTGCCACAAGGAGTCAGCCTGCCACAAGGGTCAGCCTCAGTCAGCCTGCAGGCGCCCGGCCCGCCACAAGGAGTCAGCCTGCAGGCGCCCGGCCCGCCACAAGGAGTCAGCCTGCAGGCGCCCAGCCTGCCACAAGGAGTCAGCCTGCAGGCGCCCAGCCTGCCACAAGGAGTCAGCCTGCAGGCGCCCGGCCCGCCACAAGGAGTCAGCCTGCAGGCGCCCGGCCCGCCACAAGGAGTCAGCCTGGAGGCGCCCGGCCCGCCACAAGGAGTCAGCCTGTAGGCGCCCGGCCCGCCACAAGGAGTCAGCCTGGAGGCGCCCGGCCCGCCACAAGGAGTCAGCCTGCAGGCGCCCGGCCCGCCACAAGGAGTCAGCCTGTAGGCGCCCGGCCCGCCACAAGGAGTCAGCCTGTAGGCGCCCGGCCCGCCACAAGGAGTCAGCCTGTAGGCGCCCGGCCCGCCACAAGGAGTCAGCCTGCAGGCGCCCGGCCCGCCACAAGGAGTCAGCCTGCAGGCGCCCGGCCCGCCACAAGGAGTCAGCCTGCAGGCGCCCAGCCTGCCACAAGGAGTCTAAGGTCGTTTGCACTTTGAAGCAGGTTTTCATCAAGGATTTGCCTGTATTTGGCTCCATTCATTGTTGCCTCTATCCTTACTAGTCTCCCATAGTCCTGCCGCTGAAAAGCATCCCATACCACGATGCTGCCACTACTATGCTTCACAGCAGGGATGGTGTTAGACGGGTGATGAGCTTTGCCTGGTTTTCTCCAGACATAGCGCTTTGATTTCAGGCCAAAGAGTTACATTTTTGTTAAAATATATATATATATATTAAGTTTACATTTTCAGACCACAGAATCTTTTGCCTTATGCTCAGAGTATTTCCAGGCGTGCTGTCATGTGCTTTTTTTCCTCAGGAGTGGCTTTCGTCTGGCCACTCTCCCATAAAGCCTAGATTGGTGAAATGCTGTCAAGACTGTTGTTATTCTGGCAGGTCCCCCTCCCATCTCAGCCAAGGAACTCTGTAGTTCTGCCATAGTGATCATTGGGTCCTTGGTTACCTCCCTGACCAAGGTCCTTCTTGCCCGGTTTCTCAGTTAGGTCAGACGGCCATCTCTAGGCAGAGTCTGGGTAGTTAAATATTTTAAAAATGTTCCACTGTGCTCTTGGAAACTTCCAAAACTTTACAAATTGTTATATACCTTTCCTCGGATATATGCTTTATCACAATTCTATCTCTGAGATCTACAGACAGTTCCTTTGACTTCATGGTATAGTTTTATACTCTGACATCCACTGTCAACTGTGGGACCTTATATAGACAGGTTTGTTTCTTTCTAAATCGTGTCCAAACAATTCAATTGGCCACAGGTGGATTCCAATCAAGTTGAAGAAACATCTCAAGGAAGATCGATGGAAACAGGATGCACCTGAGCTCAATTGTGGAGTATCATAGCAAAAGGGATGTGAATACAAACGTTTGGACACACCTACTAATTAAAGGCTTTTTCTTTATTTGTACTATTTTATACATTGTAGAAATAATCATGTAGTAAAAAGAAAAAGTGTTAAAACAATCAAAATATATTTTATATTTTATATTCTTCAAAGTAGCCACCCTTTGCCTTGACGACAGCTTTGCACACTCTTGGCATTCTCTCAACCAGCTTCATGAGGTAGTCACCTGGAATGCATTTCAATTAACAGGTGTGCCTTGTTAAAAAGTTAATTTGTGGAATTTCTTTCCTTCTTGATGCGTTTGAGCCAATCAGTTGTGTTGTGACAAGGTAAGGGTGGTATACAGAATATAGCCCTATTTGGTAAAATACCAAGTCCATATTATGGCAAGAACAGCTCAAATAAGCAAACTGAAATGACAGTCCATCATTACTTTAAGACATGAAGGGCAGTCAATCCGGAACATTTCTAGAACTTTGAAAGTTTCTTCCAGTTCAGTCGCAAAAACCATCAAGCTCTATGATGAAACTGGCTCTCATGAGGAATTTGTAAGTCGCTCTGGATAAGAGCGTCTGCTAAATGACTTAAATGTAATGTAAATGACTGCTGTCACGACTTCCGCCGAAGTCGGTCCCTCTCCTTGTTCGGGCGGCGTTCGACATCGCCGGCCTTCTAGCCACCGCCGATCCACTTTTCATTTTCCATTTGTTTTGTCTTTGTCTTATCACACCTGGCTTCACTCAACCAATTACCTGTTTATTATTTAACCCTCTGTTCCCCATGTTTTGGTTGTGCGCTCGCTATGTTACGTTGTATTTTGAGTAAAGTACGTTGATTACTCATATCTGCTGTCCTGCGACTGACTCCCTACACCAGCTACACACAGGACTATTACAACCGCCACAGGAATGGAAGACCCAGAGTTACCTCTGCTGCAGAAGATAAGTTCATTAGAGTTACCAGCCTCAGAAATTGCAGCCCAAATAAATGCTTCACAGAGTTCAAGTAACAGATACATCTCAACATCAACCATTCAGAGGAGAATCCAGCCTTCATGTTCGAATTGTACCTATAATTATGTGGTTATAGGTGAAATATAGCCATGGTAATCAGGTTGAAATTAAGTGGTTATAGGTGAAATATAGCCATGGTAATCAGGTTGAAATTAAGTGGTTATAGGTGAAATATAGCCATGGTAATCAGGTTGAAATGAAGTGGTTATAGGTGAAATATAGCCATGGTAATCAGGTTGAAATTAAGTGGTTATAGGTGAAATATAGCCATGGTAATCAGGTTGAAATGAAGTGGTTATAGGTGAAATATAGCCATGGTAATCAGGTTGAAATTAAGTGGTTATAGGTGACAAATAGCCATGGTAATCTGGATGAAATGATGTGGTTACAGGTGAAATATAACTATGGTAATCAGGATCGTTTGTAATGTCCCAGGACGTTATTCCGTAAGGAACCTCTTACACGGCCGTTAACATTGTCCAACAAGAAACAGATGATGTCATCTAAAGTTGCCTGCCAGTGAGTTCTTCATGTTTTATTCATTTAGGCTACATTTCATTGCTCAACGGAGCCATTATTCATGTTGTTAGTTTGTTTAAGATTCAGCTTTCGGGGTCCTTTAGATCATCACCATGGTAACGACAGCCCCCGCCTTGCAAGTCTTCTTGTTGAGAGAGACACTCTGGCATCTAGACCTGAACAAAGACCAAAAGCTGTCGCTTTGGACAGAGTTGGTTCTGTTCTGGTCTCGGCCGTCTGTTGAGAGAACCAGACGTGATATTGGCACCGGGCAGCCCCAGTGTCTAAATTTGAACCACTGGAAAACATTGGTCGCCATGCAGATTAGACCATAGGGTCGGTCACTCTCTCTGAAGAATATTCCTCTTGACCCTAATGACGAACGTCCCTCTGCTTCAGAGAAGAAGAAGCCTAAATCCAGACGCTTTTTTGTACATGGCACCCAAGTTGAATAGAGCTCTGGACAAAAGTAGTGCACTACATAGGGAATAGGGTCCCCATAGGGCTCTGGACAAAAGTAGTGCACTACATAGGGAATAGGGTCCCCATAGGGCTCTGGACAAAAGTAGTGCACTACATAGGGAATAGGGTCCCCATAGGGCTCTGGACAAAAGTAGTGCACTACATAGGGAATAGGGTCCCCATAGGGCTCTGGTCAAAAGTAGTGCACTACATAGGGAATAGGGTCCCCATAGGGCTCTGGTCAAAAGTAGTGCACTACATAGGGAATAGGGTCCCCATAGGGCTCTGGACAAAAGTAGTGCACTACATAGGGAATAGGGTCCCCATAGGGCTCTGGACAAAAGTAGTGCACTACATAGGGAATAGGGTCCCCATAGGGCTCTGGACAAAAGTAGTGCACTACATAGGGAATAGGGTCCCCATAGGGCTCTGGTCAAAAGTAGTGCACTACATAGGGAATAGGGTCCCCATAGGGCTCTGGTCAAAAGTAGTGCACTACATAAGGAATAGGGTGCCATTTGGGACACATGATTGTCTTCATAATGAGGTCAGACAACCTCTCCCTCAACATCAACAAAACAAAGGAGCTGATCGTGGACTTCAGGAAACAGCAGAGGAAGCACCCCCCTATCCACATCGACGGTCGCAGTGGAGAAGGTGGAAAGCTTCAAGTTCCTCAGAGTATATATTACTGACGATCTGAAATGTTCCACCCACGCAGACAGTGTGGTAAAGAAGACGCAACAGCGCCTCTTCAACCTCAGGAGGCTGAAGAAATTTGGCTTGGACCCTAACACCCTCAGAAACTTCTACAGATTCACAATTGAGAGCATCCTGTCTGGCTGTATCACCGCCTGGTAAGGCAACTGCACCGCCAGCAACCGCAGGGCACTCCAGAGGGTGCTGCGTTCTGCTCAACGCATCACCAGGTGCACACTGCCTGCCCTCCAGGACACCAACTGCACCCGATGTCACAGGAAAGTCAAAAAGATCATCAAGGACATCAACCACCCGAGCCACTGCCTGTTCACCCTACTATCATCCAGAAGGGACAGATATAGCCCTTGGTTCACTCCAGATCTGACTGCCCTTGACCGGCACAAAAACATCCTGTGGCGTACTGCATTAGCATCGAATAGCCCCCGTGATATGCAACTTTTCAGGGAAGTTAGGAACCAATATACACAGGCAGTTAGGAAAGCAAAGGCTAGCTTTTTCAAACAGAAATTTGCATCCTGTAGCACAAACTCCAAAAAGTTCTGGGACACTGTAAAGTCCATGGAGAATAAGAGCACCCCCTCCCAGCTGCCCACTGCACTGAGGCTAGGAAACACTGTCACCACCGATAAATCCATGATCATTGAGAATTTCAAGAAGCATTTGTCTACGGCTGGCCATGTTTTCCACCTGGTTACCCCTACCCCGGTCAACAGCAATGCACCCCCCACAGGAACTTGCCCAAGCATCCCCCATTTCTCCTTCACCCAAATCCAGATAGCTGATGTTCTGAAAGAGTTGCAAAATCTGGACCCCTACAAATCAGCCGGACTAAACAATCTGGACCCTCTCTTTCTAAAATTATCCGCAAAATTGTTGCAACCCCTATTACTAGCCTGTTCAACCTCTCTTTCGTATCGTCTGAGATCCAGAAAGATTGGAAAGCTGCCGCGGTCATCCCCCTCTTCAAAGGGGGAGACACTCTAGACCCAAACTGTTACAGACCTATATCCATCCTGCCCTGCCTTTCTAATGTCTTCAAAAGCCAAGTTAACAAACAGATCACCGACCATTTTGAATCCCACCGTACCTTCTACGCTATGCAATCTGGTTTCAGAGCTGGTCATGGATGCACCTCAGCCACGCTCAAGGTCCTAAACGACATCATAACCGCCATCGATTGGAGACAATGCAGCTGTGCAGCTGTATTCGTCGATCTGGCCAAGGCTTTCGACTCTGTCAATCACCACGTTCTTTTCGGCAGACTCAACAGCCTTGGTTTCTCAAATGACTGCCTCGCCTTGTTCACCAACTACTTCTCAGACAGAGTTCAGTGTGTCAAATCAGAGGGCCTGTTGTCTGGACCTCTGGCAGTCTCTATGGGGGTGCCACAGGGTTCAATTCTCAGGCCGACTCTCTTCTCTGTATACATCAATGATGTCGCTCTTGCTGCTGGTGATTCTCTGATCCACCTCTACGCAGACGACACCATTCTGTATACCTCTGGTCCTTCATTGGACACTGTTAACTAACCTCCAGAAGAGCTTCAATGCCATACAACTCTCCTTCCGTGACCTCCAACTGCTCTTAAATGCAAGTAAAACTAAATGCATGCTCTTCAACCGATCGCTGCCTGTACCCGCCTGCCCGTCCAGCATCACTACTCTGGACGGTTCGGACTTAGAATATGTGGACAATTACAAATACCTAGGTGTCTGGTTAGACTATAAACTCTCCTTCCAGACTCACATTAAGCTTCTCCAATCCAAAATTTAATCTAGAATTGTCTTCCTATTTCACAACAAAGCATTCTCCACACATGCCGCCAAACATAGCCTCGTAAAACGGACTATCCTGCCGATCCTTGGCTTCGGCGATGTCATTTATAAAATGCCCTCCAACACTGTACTTAGCAAATTGGATGCAGTCTATCACAGTGCCATCCGCTTTGTCACCAAAGCCCCATACACTACCCACCACTGCGACCTGTATGCTCTTTGCTAGGTAAAGCCCCGCCTTATCTCAGCTCACTGGTCACCATAGCAGCACCCATTTGTAGCACGCGCTCCAGCAGGTATATCTCACTGGTCACCATAGCAACACCCATCCGTAGCAAGCGCTCCAGCAGGTATATTTCACTGGTCACCATAGCAGCACCCACCCGTACCACGCACTCCAGCAGGTATATTTCACTGGTCACCATAGCAACACCCACCCGTAGCATGCGCTCCAGCAGGTATATTTCACTGGTCATCCCCAAAGCCAACTCCTCCTTTCACCGCCTTTCCTTCCAGTTCTCTGCTACCAATGACTAGAATGAATTGCAAAAATCACTGAAGCTGGAGACTCGTATCTCCCTCAATAACTTTAAACACAAGCTGTCAGAGCAGCTCACAGATCACTGCACCTGTACTTAGCCTATCTGTAAATAGCCCATCCAACTACCTCATCCCCATACTGTTATTTATTATTTCTATTTTTCTCCTTCCAACCCCAGTATCTCTACTTGCACAATCATCTTCTGCACATCTATCACTCCAGTGTTTAATTCTTATATTGTAGTTACTTCGCCACTATGGCCTATTTATGGCCTTTACCTCCCTAATCTTACCTCATTTGCACACACTGTGAATAGACTTTTTCTATTGTGTTTTTGACTGTATGTTGGTTTATTCCATGTGTAAACTCTGTGTTGTTGTTTGTGTCACACTGCTTTGCTTTATCTTGGCCAGGTCACAGTTGTAAATGAGAACTTGTTCTCAACTAACCTACCTGGTTAAATAAAGGTGAAATATACATATTTTTTTGAGAGTACAGGTGTAGAAAAGCTTGGACCGAGAGACTGAAAAACAGCTTCTATCTCAAGGCCATCAGACTGTTAAACAGCCATCACTAGCCGGCTACCACCCAGTTACTCAACCCTGCACCTTAGAGGCTGCTGCCCCATTTACATAGACACTGAATCACTGGCCACTTTAATAATGGAACACTAGTCACTTTAATGATGTTTACATACTGCTTTACTAATCTCATATGTATATACTGTATTCTAATGTATTCTACTATATTTTAGTCAATGTCACTCCGACATCTTAATATTTATATATTTCTTAATTCCATTCTTTTACTTTTTAGATTTGTGTGTATTGTTAGATATTACGCCACCGTTGGAGCTAAGAGCACAAGCATTTCACTACACCCGCAATAACATCTGCTAAATATGCGTGACCAATAACAATGTGACCAATAACAATGTGACCAATAACCATGTGACCAACAACAATGTGACCAATAACAATGTGACCAATAACAATGTGACCAATAACAATGTGACCAATAACAATGTGAATAAATGTGACCAATAACAATGTGACCAATAACAATGTGACCAATAACAATGTGACCAATAACAATGTGACCAATAACCATGTGACCAACAACAATGTGACCAATAACAATGTGACCAATAACAATGTGACCAATAACAATGTGACCAATAACCATGTGACCAACAACAATGTGACCAATAACAATGTGACCAATAACAATGTGACCAATAACCATGTGACCAATAACAATGTGACCAATAACAATGTGACCAATAACAATGTGACCAATAACAATGTGACCAATAACAATGTGACCAATAACCATGTGACCAACAACAATGTGACCAATAACAATGTGACCAATAACAATGTGACCAATAACAATGTGACCAATAACCATGTGACCAACAACAATGTGACCAATAACAATGTGACCAACAACAATGTGACCAATAACAATGTGACCAATAACAATGTGACCAATAACAATGTGACCAATAACAATGTGACCAATAACAATGTGACCAATAACAATGTGACCAATAACAATGTGACCAATAACAATGTGACCAATAACAATGTGACCAACAGCAATGTGACCAATAACAATGTGACCAATAACAATGTGACCAATAACAATGTGACCAACAACAATGTGACCAATAACAATGTGACCAATAACAATGTGACCGATAACAATGTGACCAATAACAATGTGACCAACAACAATTTAATTTGATTGAGATCGATTGTAAATTCACAGCTGTATATTTGGACTCAGCAGAACATATTGGAGTAATGATTTTTTTCAGGTCAAACTGACCTGAAGCCTCATTCAGTTGAATTCCTATTGACATTGAGTTATGTTCTTGTGTCTTTGGGAGAAGCAGAGGAGTTGATCTGTAATAAGCTCCAACAGTATAGTTACAGTAGAGGAGTTGATCTGTAATACACTCCAACAGTATAGTTACAGTAGAGGAGTTGACCCCCCCCCCAATACGCTCTAACAGTATAGTTACAGGAGAGGAGTTGCCCCCCCCCCCCAATATGCTCCAACAGTATAGTTACAGTAGAGGAGTTGATCTGTAATACACTCCAACAGTATAGTTACAGTAGAGGAGTTGACCCCCCCCAATACACTCCAACAGTATAGTTACAGTAGAGGAGTTGATCTGTAATACACTCCAACAGTAAATGTAAAGTATAGTTACAGTAGAGGAGTTGATCTGTAATACACTCCAACAGTATAGTTACAGTAGAGGAGTTGATCTGTAATACACTCTAACAGTATAGTTACAGTAGAGGAGTTGGCCCCCCCAATACGCTCCAACAGTATAGTTACAGTAGAGGAGTTGGCCCCCCCCCCCCAATACACTCCAACAGTATAGTTACAGTAGAGGAGTTGGCCCCCCCAATACACTCCAACAGTATAGTTACAGTAGAGGAGTTGGCCCCCCCAATATGCTCCAACAGTATAGTTACAGTAGAGGAGTTGGCCCCCCCAATACACTCCAACAGTATAGTTTCAGTAGAGGAGTTGCCCCCAATACGCTCCAACAGTATAGTTACAGTAGAGGAGTTGGCCCCCCAATACGCTCCAACAGTATAGTTACAGTAGAGGAGTTGGCCCCCCCCCAATACGCTCCAACAGTATAGTTACAGTAGAGGAGTTGGCCCCCCCCCCAATACACTCCAACAGTATAGTTACAGTAGAGGAGTTGGCCCCCCCCCCAATATGCCCCAACAGTATAGTTACAGTAGAGGAGTTGCCCCCCCCCAATATGCTCCAACAGTATAGTTACAGCAGAGGAGTTGCCCCCCCAATATGCTCCAACAGTATAGTTACAGCAGAGGAGTTGCCCCCCCAATATGCTCCAACAGTATAGTTACAGCAGAGAGTTGCCCCCCCCCCAATATGCTCCAACAGTATAGTTACAGCAGAGTAGTTGCCCCCCCCAATATGCTCCAACAGTATAGTTACAGCAGAGAGTTGCCCCCCCCCCCAATATGCTCCAACAGTATAGTTACAGCAGAGGAGTTGCCCCCAATACCCAACCCCCCCCAATATGCTCCAACAGTATAGTTACAGTAGAGGAGTTCCCCCCCAATACGCTCCAACAGTATAGTTACAGTAGAGGAGTTACGCTCCAACCCCCCCCAATACGCTCCAACAGTATAGTTACAGTAGAGGAGTTGCCCCCCCAATACGCTCCAACAGTATAGTTACAGTAGAGGAGTTGGCCCCCCCAATACGCTCCAACAGTATAGTTACAGTAGAGGAGTTGCCCCCCCAATACACTCCAACAGTATAGTTACAGTAGAGGAGTTGCCCCCCCCAATACGCTCCAACAGTATAGTTACAGCAGAGGAGTTGCCCCCCCCAATACGCTCCAACAGTATAGTTACAGCAGAGGAGTTGCCCCCCCAATATGCTCCAACAGTATAGTTACAGTAGAGGAGTTGCCCCCCCAATACACTCCAACAGTATAGTTACAGCAGAGGAGTTGCTCCCCCCAATACACTCCAACAGTATAGTTACAGTAGAGGAGTTGCCCCCCCCCCCAATACGCTCCAACAGTATAGTTTCAGCATATTCCTGATATTGACATAAGCTTTACCTCCCCTTTCTCCATTTAATTTCTTATCAGAATATATATAATAGCATTAGTCATGTTTCTAATGTGGTTTTACAAAACAACGGGTCTTTAATGCAACATGAGGCGTTGACTGACCACGCCCACTGTGTAACGCATCACACTTGTTGTGACCACGCCCACTGTGTAAAGCATCACACTTGTTGTGACCACACCCACTGTGTAACGCATCACACTTGTTGTGACCACACCCACTGTGTAACATCACACTTGTTGTACCTCCCACTTACTAACCATCACACTTGTTGTGACCACGCCCACTGTGTAACGCATCACACTTGTTGTGACCACGCCCACTGTGTAACGCATCACACTTGTTGTGACCACACCCACTGTGTAACGCATCACACTTGTTGTGACCACGCCCACTGTGTAACGCATCACACTTGTTGTGACCACACCCACTGTGTAACGCATCACACTTGTTGTGACCACACCCACTGTGTAACGCATCACACTTGTTGTGACCACGCCCACTGTGTAACGCATCACACTTGTTGTGACCACGCCCACTGTGTAACGCATCACACTTGTTGTGACCACACCCACTGTGTAACGCATCACACTTGTTGTGACCACGCCCACTGTGTAACGCATCACACTTGTTGTGACCACGCCCACTGTGTAACGCATCACACTTGTTGTGACCACACCCACTGTGTCACCCATCACACTTGTTGTGACCACACCCACTGTGTAACGCATCACACTTGTTGTGACCCCCGATTACCATCTGCACCCAGAGAAGTGAGTGATATTTTGCATTGAAGATAGATAAAAGGGGTGGGCTAAACATTAAATGCAGACCCACAGTACACAAGTAAGCTATTCATCTGTTGCTGACTGGTGGAAGCTCTGGAAACTCCCCAGTTACAGCCGGAGCTCTGGCTTGGCTTTGTGTGGCCGTCATAACTAACTGTCTAGAACGGGGGAAAACAAATGCACTGCTAAAGCACCCGTAACATTCCATATCCTTAAAGAAATTCAGAACAATAATAAATCTTGTCTATTTTCACTTCTCTTGGAAGACTGGGTCGGTCGCTCAGCTCCATTTAATACTAGAGAGTTGTTGTTTTCCCCGCCCCGACTGTAATCATCCAAGCATGGATTTAGTAAACTAGCTTAACTAGATTGCATGATTTGTTTTTAGTCAACGATGGAATCATTCATGGGCGTGGGCATCGTGAAACAGGATGTTGCTCAACCAAAAAAAAACCAAGTGAAGTGAAGTCCTTTACCAAGGAGAGCAGCAGTACAGTAGTGTTTGAATCCCAGATCCTAGTCCTTTACCAAGGAGAGCAGCAGTACAGTAGTGTTTGAATCCCAGATCCTAGTCCTTTACCAAGGAGAGCAGCAGTACAGTAGTGTTTGAATCCCAGATCCTAGTCCTTTACCAAGGAGAGCAGCAGTACAGTAGTGTTTGAATCCCAGATCCTAGTCCTTTACCAAGGAGAGCAGCAGTACAGTAGTGTTTGAATCCCAGATCCTAGTCCTTTACCAAGGAGAGCAGCAGTACAGTAGTGTTTGAATCCCAGATCCTAGTCCTTTACCAAGGAGAGCAGCAGTACAGTAGTGTTTGAATCCCAGATCCTAGTCCTTTTACCCTGGTGGCGTCACCTGCCTGACCCCCCCCCCCCCCCATCCTTCTCACATAAATGCCAGGACGTGGCAATACACTGCAGCACCAGCTGTGCGTCACCTGCCTGACCCCCCCCCGCCCATCGTTCTCACATAGTTGACAGAACGTGTCACTACACTGAAGCTCCAGCTGTGCGTCTCCTCGGAGATGAATGGAGGGAGGTGAGGGTTTCCTTGGCTCTGTTGCTTCTGGCTGGATAGGATCTGACCCCCCCTAGTCACAGGGGAATTCATCATTCATCATCGCTGATTTCAGGGGCTTTATTGCCTCAGTAATTCCTCTCACTGATACTTTACACGTTCTGTTTCATTCAATTTTTGGGGGGATTCCTGGGTCTCCGGCATATCCACACCTTGATGTGTGTCTGACGGACCTTCCTCCTCTGTTTAGACGCTCTCATTGAAGAGTGGTATCACATTTCCTTCAATTTCCCATAAATGCCTCCCTCCGTCCTTCCATGGAATATCTTCCAGTATGAACTGGCAATAGTGATTAAACTCAGACTTCAGACATTTCATTTGGCAGCTCCTTGATGCAGAAGTTTAAAAAGAAGGGATATTGGAACAATGTGTGACCACAGAACGGCCCTTTGGGTTTGAATCCAGATCCACAGTAAAAAGGCAGAAAAACAAAGGGTTGGGCAGCCACCACTTGATGAAGCATCTCTTTCACAATGGCCCAGGACAGCTGCAGGCTGGTGCAGGGTTGGGGTGTGTCTGTGGCTGCAGTGACATGAGCTCCCTCTGAACAAACCCATTCCTACGCTGGAGGAAAACCCTCTGCAGCCGAACGGCTTCAGGCAGCTGGAGTTCTTGAAAACAGGCTTCCTTTGGTTCAGAGGCTGCAGCCCCGGCCACACCAACACCAAGGCACTTGTCTGGGCTTTGGAAATGGGTGGTCCATTATGGGGCGAAGATTATGAAAGCCCAGATGGCAATTCAGATGTTGCCGTGGTGACCTGCACATATCTGAAGAGATGGAGCGGAAGGGGGGGTTCTTTGTGGATGGATTCCTACCAAGGTTCTGTGTTGAGCTCATTAAACCACACTGGTGGATGTGAAGGATCGGCACTGATGTCATCCATCCTCATCCTAGACCACTATAATAGCAGAGAGAACAGCCCCCCCCATCCTAGACCACTTTAACAGCAGAGAGAACAGCCCCCCCATCCTAGACCACTATAACAGCAGAGAGAACAGCAGCACCCCCCCATCCTAGACCACTATAACAGCAGAGAGAACAGCAGCAGAGAGAACCCCCCATCCTAGACCACTGTAACAGCAGAGAGAACAGCCCCCATCCTAGACCACCACTATAACAGCAGAGACCACTATAAACAGAGAACAGCCCCCCCCCCCATCCTAGACCACTATAACAGCAGAGAGAACAGCCCCCCATCCTAGACCACTATAACAGCAGAGAGAACAGCCCCCCATCCTAGACCACTGTAACAGCAGAGAGAACAGCCCCCCATCCTAGACCACTATAACAGCAGAGAGAACAGCCCCCCCATCCCCCCCACCCCCATCCTAGACCGCTGTAACAGCAGAGAGAACAGCCCCCCCCATCCTAGACCACTATAACAGCAGAGAGAACAGCCCCCATCCCCCCGCCCCCATCCTAGACCACTTTAACAGCAGAGAGAACAGCCCCCCCATCCTAGACCACTATAATAGCAGAGAGAACAGCCCCCCCATCCTAGACCACTATAACAGCAGAGAGAACAGCCCCCCATCCTAGACCACTATAACAGCAGAGAGAACAGCCCCCCATCCTAGACCACTGTAACAGCAGAGAGAACAGCCCCCCCCCCATCCTAGACCACTATAACAGCAGAGAGAACAGCCCCCCATCCTAGACCACTATAATAGCAGAGAGAACAGCCCCCCATCCTAGACCACTATAACAGCAGAGAGAACAGCCCCCATCCTAGACCACTATAATAGCAGAGAGAACAGACCCCCCCCATCCTAGACCACTATAATAGCAGAGAGAACAGACCACTATAACAGCAGAGAGAACCCCCCATCCTAGACCACTTTAACAGCAGAGAGAACAGCCCCCCATCCTAGACCACTATAATAGCAGAGAGAACAGCCCCCCATCCTAGACCACTATAATAGCAGAGAGAACAGCCCCCATCCTAGACCACTATAATAGCAGAGAGAACAGCCCCCCCATCCTAGACCACTTTAACAGCAGAGAGAACAGACCACCCCCCATCCTAGACCACTATAATAGCAGAGAGAACAGCCCCCCATCCTAGACCACTGTAACAGCAGAGAGAACAGCCCCCCATCCTAGACCACTATAACAGCAGAGAGAACAGCAGAGAGAACAGCCCCCATCCTAGACCCCCCCCCCCATCCTAGACCACTTTAACAGCAGAGAGAACAGCCCCCCATCCTAGACCACTATAATAGCAGAGAGAACAGCCCCCCCATCCTAGACCACTATAACAGCAGAGAGAACAGCCCCCCATCCCCCATCATCCTAGACCACTATAATAGCAGAGAGAACAGCCCCCCCATCCCCCCATCCTAGACCACTGTAACAGCAGAGAGAACAGCCCCCATCCCCCCATCCTAGACCACTATAATAGCAGAGAGAACAGCCCCCCATCCTAGACCACTGTAACAGCAGAGAGAACAGCCCCCCATCCTAGACCACTGTAACAGCAGAGAGAACAGCCCCCCATCCTAGACCACTATAACAGCAGAGAGAACAGCCCCCCATCCTAGACCACTATAATAGCAGAGAGAACAGACCACTATAACAGCCCCCCCATCCTAGACCACTGTACTAACAGCAGAGAACAGCCCCCATCCCTAGACCACTAGACAGCAGCAGAGAGCCCCCCCATCCTAGACCACTATAAACAACCCCCCCATCCTAGACCACTATAATAGCAGAGAGAACAGCCCCCCATCCTAGACCACTGTAACAGCAGAGAGAACAGCCCCCCATCCTAGACCACTATAATAGCAGAGAGAACAGCCCCCATCCTAGACCACTATAATAGCAGAGAGAACAGCCCCAACCCCATCCTAGACCACTGTAACAGCAGAGAGAACAGCCCCCCCCATCCTAGACCACTATAATAGCAGAGAGAACAGCCCCCCATCCTAGACCACTATAATAGCAGAGAGAACAGCCCCCCATCCTAGACCACTATAATAGCAGAGAGAACAGACCACCCCCCATCCTAGACCACTGTAACAGCAGAGAGAACAGCCCCCCATCCCCCCCACCCCCCATCCTAGACCACTATAACAGCAGAGAGAACAGCCCCCCATCCTAGACCACTATAACAGCAGAGAGAACAGCCCCCCCCCATCCTAGACCACTGTAACAGCAGAGAGAACAGCCCCCCATCCTAGACCACTATAACAGCAGAGAGAACAGCCCCCCCCATCCTAGACCACTCCTAGACCATAACAGCAGAGAGAAGAACAGACCACTATAATAGCAGAGAGAACCCCCCATCCCCCCCACCCCCCATCCTAGACCACTGTAACAGCAGAGAGAACATCCCCACACCCCCATCCTAGACCACAATAACAGCAGAGAGAACAGCCCCCCCCCACTATAACAGCCCCCATCCTAGACCACTATAACAGCAGAGAGAACAGCCCCCCCCCATCCCCCCCACCCCCATCCTAGACCGCTGTAACAGCAGAGAGAACAGCCCCCCATCCTAGACCACTTTAACAGCAGAGAGAACAGCCCCCCCCCCCCACCCCCCATCCTAGACCACTGTAACAGCAGAGAGAACAGACCCCCCCCCCCCCCATCCTAGACCGCTGTAACAGCAGAGAGAACAGCCCCCCATCCTAGACCACTTTAACAGCAGAGAGAACAGCCCCCCATCCTAGACCACTGTAACAGCAGAGAGAACAGACCACTATAACAGCAGAGAGAACCCCCCATCCTAGACCACTTTAACAGCAGAGAGAACAGCCCCCCATCCTAGACCACTTTAACAGCAGAGAGAACAGCCCCCCATCCTAGACCACTATAACAGCAGACCACTATAACAGCAGAGAGAACAGCCCCCCATCCTAGACCAGACCATCCTAGACCACTATAACAGCAGAGAGAACAGCCCCCATCCTAGACCACTGTAACAGCAGAGAGAACAGCCCCCCATCCTAGACCACTTTAACAGCAGAGAGAACAGCCCCCCCCCCCCCCATCCTAGACCACTATAACAGCAGAGAGAACAGACCCCCCAGCCCCCCCCCATCCTAGACCACTATAACAGCAGAGAGAACAATCCAGACCACTTTAACAGAGAGAACAGCCCCCCATCCTAGACCACTATAACAGCAGAGAGAACAGCCCCCCATCCTAGACCACTATAACAGCAGAGAGAACAGCCCCCCCATCCTAGACCACTGTAACAGCAGAGAGAACAGCCCCCCATCCTAGACCACTATAACAGCAGAGAGAACAGCCCCCCCCCCCACCCCCATCCTAGACCAGCCCCCCATCCTAGACCACTATAACAGCAGAGAGAACAGCCCCCCCCCCCATCCTAGACCACTATAACAGCAGAGAGAACACCCCCTCCCCATCCTAGACCACTATAACAGCAGAGAGAACAGCCCCCCATCCTAGACCACTATAACAGCAGAGAGAACACCCCCCCCCCATCCTAGACCCCCCTAACAGCAGAGAGAACAGCCCCCCCCCCCATCCTAGACCACTATAACAGCAGAGAGAACAGCAGAGAGAACCCCCCCCATCCTAGACCACTATAACAGCAGAGAGAACAGCCCCCCATCCTAGACCACTATAACAGCAGAGAGAACACCCCCCCATCCTAGACCACTATAACAGCAGAGAGAACAGCCCCCCCCCATCCTAGACCACTATAACAGCAGAGAGAACAGCCCTCAGACCTCAAAGGAACTAACGACTGATCCCAAACTCAGTTCATCCATTCACAAAATACAGCACGGTCCAGCCTTATGGAGAGGGACCGATTTGAAATGACCATTTCTTAAACAGAGGTCAGTGAGCTTGGAAAGAAAATATCCTCTGGAGGATCATGGTCAGAGTCAGGACATTAAAGTCACGTTTTGGTAAGGACACTGGCTGAATGCAATGGCATTAACTCTTGGAGACTGATGAGTTGTTTGGCGGAAACCAAATTGATATCAGGAAGTACGGTATAATTATAAAGGACACTGAGATGAATATAGCCTGGACTAAGATGTGTTTAAGAGGAAAGGTCATAGTAAGAACAGGGAGGAGTCCTTGGTGACCACAGAGTTCTTTTCTTCTCCTTTTGAAGAGAGATGAGAGGGATCAAAACGTACGCCATAGCGGAGCAGAGTTCAACAGGTCTGCGTTAGGATCAATATGGCAGGAATAACCCAGGCCTTGTCTTGGTGGCCTGATCGCCATAGAGGAAGAGCATTGTACATTATATATGTGTGTCTTCACAAGTATTCAGTCTAACTAAGAGACCATTTGAACCTGCCTTGTATCTCCCATGGCCGTACCTATATTATACTCAGTCGTTAGGCCCACGTCCTCTCCCATGGCCGTACCTATATTATAAGCAGTCGGTAGGCCCAAGTCCTCTCCCATGGCCGTACCTATATTATAAGCAGTCGTTAGGCCCACGTCCTCTCCCATGGCCGTACCTATATTATAAGCAGTCGTTAGGCCCACGTCCTCTCCCATGGCCGTACCTATATTATAAGCAGTCGTTAGGCCCACGTCCTCTCCCATGGCCGTACCTATATTATAAGCAGTAGGCCCACGTCCTAGGCAGTTACCACGCCCACGTTCCCTCTCCTGAAGCCCAGTCCTCCCATGGCCGTACCTATATTATAAGCAGTTGGTAGGCCCACGTCCTCTCCTCTCGGACCACAGTTCACAACAAATGGTTAAAAGATTATGATGAAGCGCCGTTCCCTCTAAACCTTCGGGAGTCTAAAAGAGTATGATGAAGCGGCATTCCCTCTAAACCTTCGGGAGTCTAAAAGAGTATGATGAAGCGGCATTCCCTCTAAACCTTCGGGAGTCTTAAAGAGTATGATGAAGCGGCGTTCCCTCTAAACCTTCGGGAGTCATAAAGAGTGTGATGAAGCGGCATTCCCTCTAAACCTTCGGGAGTCTTTGAAAACTCGGGAGTCATAGGTTTAGAGAACCGGGAGTCATTTTGAGTTCCATTCATGCTCTAAAAGAGGTTAGCGGCATTCCCCTAAACGGCCAACCTAAACACACTGAGCTCTGATGTTGCCTTCTAAAGGGCCAGATGTTGATCTCTCCACTAGTCTTTGTAGTCATGCTCTGGTTAGCCACGGCCAACCACACACTGAGCTCTGATGTTGCCTTCAAGGGCCAGATGTTGATCTCTCCACTAGTCTTTGTAGTGTGGCAGGTTCCGATAACTGGGGGAAGTCTGTAAGGAACAACCAAAGAAATCGTTGATTCACTCCACTGCTATTTTGGGCCTTGCTTTCATGCTACAGAAAGGATATCCTGCCTCGATTCCTTTTCCCTGATAGTGGACCTTTCTTTACTTCAGTTAGTTTTGTGAGTCTGAGTCATGTTTGTGGAAATACTTTTACTGTACAGTTCAAGACACGGTGAATCACACCCTTATAAAAGAAGAACTATACTCCACTGTACAGTAGCGTTGCCAGCCTTGCACCTCCAGGTTTCCAGATAAATATTAGCCCAGTACGTAACTCACCTTCTGCCTGCCGCAGCCCAGCCTACGATGCCCTCAGCCTTTCAGTCAAACTAAGGAGAACGTTTGACTCATCAAACCGCCCGATTCACTCAAGATCTACTGTACGATGCAACGCTCTGACAAGTGTGAATTTAAGACTTGCTGTGGTTTCTGGGTTCTCTTAGGGGTTTTCTGCCAGCCCGCATTTACATGGAATAGCAGTGGTGGTGGTGGTGGTGTCATTGAGCTGCCTTCGACAGGGTAGACTGGAGCGCTGAAGCATGGGAGCGTAGAAGAGACTTCAGAACCTATCCAAACTGACCTCCACCCCACCCCGCCTCCCCCCGATGGGCCTACTGTACCACGGGACACCTCCATCCTTCTGGCAAAGTCCCAGCGACATCACGCCCTGCCTCAAACCCAGCCTTTCACGACATGTGTCGGCTGCCTCCGCCGACTCTACCGAGCCTTACACTGACCGACAGCGTTTCCAGTAGTTACATTATATTATGTTGTCTAATGCCCTCCGTGTGGAAATGAATCGTTTCTGACCTGGAAGGAATTGCAACACATTAGTTCAGTTCTTGATTTTTCACATCACCTGGGTTACTGGTTTTAGTCTCCTATAAACTGACTTCACACACGCAAGTCATTTGGTCATTTGGAAGGGTTTATGTACTTATATCCTGCGGTGTAGCTGCACAATTAAACTGTTATTTGTTTTCCGAGGCTGATTCTTGCTACAGAGATGGTACAGCTGGATAGTTTGACAGACTGGCAGGATTAATGGCTTGAAACCAGGAATGTTTGGATTGTCTTACTTTTGTTATTGTTGATTTGACTGAATGGAATAACTGTCAAATATCGCATGAATGACGAAGATTTCATTTCAACAGTTTTACATATTGATTACATTTCAGGCGGAAAACAAAATAAAGCACATTCCGTAAAAGTATCACCAAGCCAAGGCCGTAGCTCTAGAACCAGGGTAAAAGTATCACCAATCTAAGGTCGTAGTTCTAGAACCAGGGTAAAAGTATCACCAATCTAAGGCCGTAGTTCTAGAACCAGGGTAAAAGTATCACCAATCCAAGGCCGTAGTTCTAGAACCAGGGTAAAAGTATCACCAATCCAAGGCCGTAGTTCTAGAACCAGGGTAAAAGTATCACCAATCCAAGGCCGTAGTTCTAGAACCAGGGTAAAAGTATCAACCAAGGCCGTAGTTCTCCAAGGCCAAGGTAGTTCTAGAACCAGGGTAAAAGTATCACCAATCCAAGGCCGTAGTTCTAGAACCAGGGTAAAAGTGTCACCAATCCAAGGCCGTAGTTCTAGAACCAGGGTAAAAGTATCACCAATCCAAGGCCGTAGTTCTAGAACCAGACCGTAGGAACTAACACCTGTTTAGTTGGCCCAGGTTCCTAGCTTCTGATCCGTTCCTCTCTGTGAATCCCAACAGAACTGTTGTGAATCCCAAAAGGCACCTTACATAATGCATGACTTTTGATCAGGGCCAATAGGGTTTTGGTCAAAACTAGTGCACTATATATGAAACAGTGCAATTTGGAACACTTGCACCAAAACATTCCCCCTGATTTCCAGGAAACTCTCGTACTGGTTTCCATATAACCTCACTTGATGAAGAGGTCATTCATGTTAGTCTGCAGTGTCTGGGATGCCCAGGTTATCCCTCTATAGACGAGTCGTCGTCATCCGAGCCCTTTTCAAACGGCGGGCAGAACACTTGGCTTCCCTGAAGTCATTCATGTGGTCATCTCGTGCTTCCAAGAAAGAAGAACTGGTCCATAATGCCGCCGCAGAGTGACCGTCAACGTACCACCACTGTGGTTTCAGGGTACGCGTCCCAAATGACCCCCTGTTCCCTATGTAGTGCAGCCCTATGAGCCCTGGTCGAAAGTAGTGCACTATAAAGGGAATAGGGAGTCATTTGGGACACAGGCAGGGAGATCTCTCTGAATACTCTTCTGGAGGGAGCAGCTTAAGGAAATTCTCTTGACAACCCGTTAAACAAATATGGTTAAAAGACCAAGGAGCACATTGACTGATATTTCTTTCTTTCCCCTGCCGGAACGAGATCTCTTTCTGAATGAGAGACTTATTTCCATTCTGCACCTATCAATTTCTACTGAAGGATTAAACAGTTTCTTCTGTTCTCTTTCCAGTCACCAAACCTCGACAGATAAATATAGTTTTCAACGCCCTTTTACTGGCAATGAATTCATTTTATTTAGCTCTCCTTGTTTGGCATTTTACAGTAGTCTGTCTGTCTGTCTGTCTGTCTGTCTGTCTGTCTGTCTGTCTGTCTGTCTGTCTGTCTGTCTGTCTGTCTGTCTGTCTGTCTGTCTGTCTGTCTGTCTGTCTGTCTGTCTGTCTGTCTGTCTGTCTGTCTGTCTGTCTGTCTGTCTGTCTGTCTGTCTGTCTGTCTGTCTGTCTGTCTGTCTGTCTGTCTGTCTGTCTGTCTGTCTGTCTGTCTGTCTGTCTGGGGTGGCATCATGTCCATTTACGATGACTGGCCAGCAAAATGTATGAATAATGATCCATCTGCACCTGAATGTTTAGGGTGTATAAAGACATAATATATAGGGTTTAGGGTGTATAAAGGTACAATATACTAGGGTTTAGGGTGTATAAAGGTACAATATACTAGGTTTAGGGTGTATAAAGACATAATATATAAGGGTTTAGGGTGTATAAAAGCACAATATATGAGGGTTTAGGGTGTTTAAAGGTAAAATATACAAGGGTTTAGGGTGTATAAAAGGCACAATATACGAGGATTTAGGGTGTATAAAGACATAATATATAAGGGTTTAGGGTGTATAAAAGCACAATATATGAGGGTTTAGGGTGTATAAAGGTACAATATACTAGGGTTTAGGGTGTATAAAGACATAATATATGAGGGTTTAGGGTGTATAAAGACATAATATATGAGGGTTTAGGGTGTGTAAAGGTACAATATATGAGGGTTTAGGGTGTATAAAAGCACAATATATGAGGGTTTAGGGTGTATAAAGGCACAATATACGAGGGTTTAGGGTGTATAAAGGTACAATATACGAGGGTTTAGGGTGTATAAAAGCACAATATACAAGGGTTTAGGGTGTATAAAGGCATAATATATGAGGGTTTAGGGTGTGTAAAGGTACAATATATGAGGGTTTAGGGTGTATAAAAGCACAATATATGAGGGTTTAGGGTGTATAAAGGTACAATATACTAGGGTTTAGGGTGTATAAAGACATAATATATGAGGGTTTAGGGTGTATAAAGGTAAAATATACAAGGGTTTAGGGTGTATAAAAGTCACAATATACGAGGATTTAGGGTGTATAAAGACACAATATATAAGGGTTTAGGGTGTATAAAATCACAATATACGAGGGTTTAGGGTGTATAAAGGTACAATATACAAGGGTTTAGGGTATATAAAGGCACAATATACGAGGGTTTAGGGTGTATAAAGGCAATATACAAGGGTTTAGGGTGTATACAATATACTAGGGTTTAGGGTTTAAAGTGTATAAACAGAACCCCCCTAAGGTGTGGACTCCCGGACGCACCTCAAAACCATAGGGAGGGCCCGGGTGGGCGTCTGTCCATGGTGACGGTTCCGGCTCGGGACGTGGACCCCACTCCATTAATGTCATAGTTCCTCCCCTTCGCGTCCTGGTATAATCCACCCTCGCCGCCGACCATGGCCTAATAGTCCTCACCCAGAACCCCACTGAACTGAGGGGCAGCTCGGGACTGAGGGGCAGCTCGGGACTGAGGGGCAGCTCGGGACTGAGGCAGCTCGGGACTGAGGGGAAGCTCGGGACTGAGGGGAAGCTCGGGCTTGAGGGGCAGCTCGGGACTGAGGGGCAGCCCGGGACTGAGGGGCAGCCCGGGACTGAGGGGAAGCCCGGAGCTAAGAGAAAGCCCAGTACTGAGAGGAAGCCCAGTACTGAGAGGAAGCCCAGTACTGAGATGAAGCTCAGGCAGGTAGTAGGCTCCGGTAGATCCTGGCTGGCTGGCGGATCTGGAAGATTCTGATTGACTGGCAGATCTGGAAGGGACTGGTTGACTGGCAGATCTGGAAGAATCTGGTTGACTGGCAGATCTAGAAGATCATGGCTGACTGGCGGATCAAGCTGCTCTATGCAGACTGACAGCTCTGGCTGCTCCATGCAGACTGGCAGCTCTGGCTGCTCCATGCAGACTTACAGCTCTGGCTGCTCCATGCAGGCTGGCAGCACCTTGCAGACTGGCAGCTCCTTGCAGACTGGCAGCTCTGGCTGCTCCATGCAGGCTGACAGCTCCTTGCAGACTGACAGCTCCTTGCAGACTGGCAGCTCCTTGCAGACTGGCAACTCCTTGTTGAAACGCACCGGGCTATGCACCCGCACTGACAGCTCTTTGCAGGCTGACAGCTCTGGCTGCTTCATACAGACTGACAGCTCTGGCTGCTTCATACAGACTGACAGCTCTGGCTGCTCCATGCAGACTGACAGCTCTGGCTGCTTCATACAGACTGACAGCTCTGACTGCTCCATGCAGGCTGACAGCTCTGACTGCTCCATGCAGGCTGGCAGCACCTTGCAGACTGGCAGCTCCTTGCAGACTGACAGCTCTGGCTGCTTCATGCAGACTGGCAGCTCAGGCTGCTCCGAACAGGCAGACTCCAGCAGCGCAGCTCTGACTGCTGAACAGGCTGGAGGCTCCGGCAGCCTGTGAGGAGGCAGCTCTTGCAGACTGAACAGACTGGCTGCTCCAGCAGCGCTGGCAGAGGAGGGCTGCTAGCGCTGAACAGACAGGAGACTCAAGCAGCGCTGTAGAGGAGGAAGGCTCTGATAGCGCTGAACAGGCAGGAGACTCCAGCAGCGCTGTAGAGGAGGAAGGCTCTGATAGTGCTAAACAGACAGGAGACTCCAGCAGCGCTGTAGAGGAGGAAGGCTCTGATAGCGCTGAACAGACAGGAGACTCCAGCAGCGCTGTAGAGGAGGAAGGCTCTGATAGCGCTGAACAGGCTGGAGGCTCCGGCAGCGCAGGAGAGGCGAGGCGCACTGTAGGCCTGATGCGTGATGCTGGCACTGGTGTTACTGGGCCGAGGACACGCACAGGAAGCCTGGTGCGGGGAGCTGCTACCGGAGGACTGGTGTGTGGAGGTGGCTCTGGATAGACCGGACCGTGCAGGCTCACTGGAGCTCTTGAGCACCGAGCCTGCCCAACCTTACCTGGCTCGATGCCCACTCTAGCCCAGCCAATACGAAGAGCTGGTATGAAACGCACCAGGCTATGCACCCGCACTGGAAACACTGTGCGCTCCATAGCATAACACGGTGCCTGCCCGGTCTCTCTAGCCCCCCGGTAAGCACAGGGAGTTTGCGCAGGTCTCCTACCTGGCATAGCCATACTCCCTTTAAGCCCCCCCAATACATTTTTGGGGCTGACTCTCAGGATTCCATCCGCGTCGCCGTGCTGCCTCTTCATACCAGCACCTCTCCGCTTTTACTGCCTCCAGTTCTTCCTTGGGACGGCGATATTCTCCAGGCTGAGCCCAGGGTCCTTTTCCGTCTAATATCTCCTCCCAAGTCCAGAAGTCCTGTGATCGCTGCTCCTCACGATTAACAGGGAGAGTAGGCTCAGGTCTGACTCCTGACTCTGCCACTCTCTCCCTGAGCCCTCCCCCAATACATTTTTGGGGCTGACTTTCGGGTTTCTTTCTGCGCCGCCGTGTCTTTCTCTTCGACTCCATTCTCCTATAGCCCACTTCGCACTGCTCCAGCGAATCCCAGACGGGCTCAGGCACTCTCTCTGGGTCGACCTCCCACCTGTCTATTCCATCCCACGTCGTATACTCCATACTTCTGCTGTCCATAACGTCCTCCCTTCGCTGCTCCTGCTGTTATTGCCTGTTACCACGCCACTGGTCCGTGTATGGTGGGTGATTCTGTTTGTCGAAAGAGAGTCGGACCGAAATGCAGCGTGGTTGTTACTCATGTTCTTTAATGAAGAGAATGACGATACATGAAATAACTAAATAAATACAAAAACAACAAACGGAACGTGAAACCTAATACAGCCTATCTGGTGAACACTACACAGAGACAGGAACAATCACCCACGAAATACACATTGAAACCCAGGCTACCTAAATACGGTTCCCAATCAGAAACAACCAGAATCACCTGACTCTGATTGAGAACCGCCTCAGGCAGCCAACCTAAGCTACACCCCTACTCAGCCGCAATCCCAATGCCTACAAAAAAACCAATACGAAACACAACATATAAACCCATGTCACACCCTGGCCTGACAAATATATAACGAAAACACAAAACACTATGACCAAGGCGTGACAATAGCCATTTCTGCTAATACTGTATAGCCATTTCTGCTAATACTGTATCGCCATTTCTGCTAATACTGTACAGCCATTTCTGCTAATACTGTACAGCCATTTCCGCTAATACTGTATAGCCATTTCTGCTAATACTGTGTAGCCATTTCTGCTAATACTGTACAGCCATTTCTGCTAATACTGTATAGCCATTTCTGCTAATACTGTATAGCCATTTCTGCTAATACTGTATAGCCATTTCTACTAATACTGTGTAGCCATTTCTGCTAATACTGTACAGCCATTTCTGCTAATACTGTATAGCCATTTCTACTAATACTGTATAGCCATTTCTGCTAATACTGTACAGCCATTTCTGCTAATACTGTATAGCCATTTCTGCTAATACTGTATAGCCATTTCTGCTAATACTGTACAGCCATTCCTGCTAATACTGTATAGCCATTTCTGCTAATACTGTACAGCCATTTCTGCTAATACTGTATAGCCATTTCTGCTAATACTGTATAGCCATTTCTGCTAATACTGTACAGCCATTTCTGCTAATACTGTATAGCCATTTCTACTAATACTGTATAGCCATTTCTGCTAATACTGTACAGCCATTTCTGCTAATACTGTACAGCCATTTCTGCTAATACTGTACAGCCATTTCTGCTAATACTGTATAGCCATTTCTTCTAATACTGTATAGCCATTTCTGCCAATACTGTATAGCCATTTCTGCTAATACTGTACAGCCATTTCTGCTAATACTGTACAGCCATTTCTGCTAATACTGTACAGCCATTTCTACTAATACTGTATAGCCATTCATTGTAGAAAGTAAAGTAATTTTCCAGGAAGGTTTTATTTGAGTGAGTCATGCTAAAACTGAGGACGGTTCCCGGCCTGTTTGCTGCTGTGAATTCTTTGACATTATTAACACCTCTTTCCCCATGAAAGGTTTGTCTTTACGATGGGCCTGTCTGACCATTGTAATAAGACTGTGTGGTGTAATGATAGGAACAGTCTGACCGTTGTAAAACAACGTCTGGCTGGAGTGATGAAGGGAAATCTGAAACATGAATACTAAACATCCTTTTGCCGTGGAACAAAAATGGCGCAGAAAGAAAGAAAGGGCAACTCGAAACTCGGTGAAAATAACAGTGAACGCGTCCACACTGAGACAAAACAAGTCAGATAATTTACTATGGGAGAATATCATTAGTTATGTAAGTACGGTTACTCAGCCCCCTCCATCCCACACAGCCCTCAGAAATGTCTCTCCTAGCTGTGTCTCTAACACTGTTAATTGCACTGTGATGACCTCATTCTCAAGGATTCTGAAACATAGACTAGGAGCTGTGTCCCAAATGGCACCCTATTCCGTGTACAGTATAGTCCACTACTGTTGACCAGAGCCCTATGGCACTGCATGGAGAATAGCATGCCATTTGGGATACACGCCTTGTCTTCAGGTACCCTGTGCTTGTCTTAGGAAAGCCCTTGGGGTATAAGTGACCCCCTGTTGACGTTGCTGGAAAGCCCAGTCATTTATTAGACAGCTACTCACAGAAAATAAAATGTACCTTTATTTAACCAGGTAGGCCAGTTGAGAACAACTTTATATAACCAGGTAGGCCAGTTGAGAACACCTTTATATAACCAGGTAGGCCAGTTGAGAACACCTTTATATAACCAGGTAGGCCAGTTGAGAACACCTTTATATAACCAGGTAGGCCAGTTGAGAACACCTTTATATAACCAGGTAGGCCAGTTGAGAACAAGTTCTCATTTACAACTGCCACATGGCCAATATAAAGCAAAGCAACAACACAGAGTTACACGTGGAATAAACAAGAGCACAGTCAATAACACAATAGAAACAAAAATAAAGTCTATATACAGTGTGTGCAAATGGCGTGAGGAGGTAAGGCAATAAATACACCATAGTAGCGAAGTAATTACAATTCAGCAAATTAACACTGGAGTGATAGATGTGCAGATGATGATGTGCAAGTAGAGATACTGGGGTGCAAAAGAGAAGAAAAAACAATATGGGGATGAGGTAGGTAGATTGGATGGGCTATTTACAGATGGGCTATATAGAGCTGCAGCGATCGGTTAGCTGCTTGGATAGCTGATGTTTGTCATGTTCTCCAAGGTAACCAGATAACTGTGGAGGTGTACTGTATGAAACATGCTTACACAGATAGTGTTGAGAAAATCAAAATCAGGAAGACCCACATGTGGAAATGGACACACCGCCAGGCTTGATTTAGAGGTAGATGATGTTCTGTCTGTAAATGTTGGACCTCACCTTTATCGTATGAAGAGTAGTACACTGTCTCCACTATCACTAAAATACCAGATAATCACCTTTATCATATGAAGAGTAGTACACTGTCTCCACTGTCACTAAAATACCAGATAATCACCTTTATCATATGAAGAGTAGATAATCTTTATCATATGAAGAGTACACTGTCTCCACTATCACTAAAATACCAGATAATCACCTTTATCATATGAAGAGTAGTACACTGTCTCCACTATCACTAAAATACCAGATAATCACCTTTATCATATGAAGAGTAGTACACTGTCTCCACTATCACTAAAATACCAGATAATCACCTTTATCATATGAAGAGTAGTACACTGTCTCCACTATCACTAAAATACCAGATAATCACCTTTATCATATGAAGAGTAGTACACTGTCTCCACTATCACTAAAATACCAGATAATCACCTTTATCATATGAAGAGTAGTACACTGTCTCCACTGTCACTAAAATACCAGATAATCACCTTTATCATGTGAAGAGTAGTATACTGTCTCCTCTATCACTAAAATACCAGATAATCACCTTTATCATATGAAGAGTAGTACACTGTCTCCACTGTCACTAAAATACCAGATAATCACCTTTATCATGTGAAGAGTAGTATACTGTCTCCTCTATCACTAAAATACCAGAATATCCCGACTCAAAGATCCCAATTTATTTTAGTGACTCAGCGTTTCTTTAGTGAGAAACCAAAATACTGCACACCTCCATGGTGGGATCCTGGAGACTGAGGCAACGAGCTCCATTTCCGATGACTATATTTATCTTTCAAAGTAATGATTTCATTAGTGAGGGCCTGCAAACCTTCCTGTTCCCCGTTCAGCACAGTGCTTTTTATTTTAGTCCGAGTCCACGGGAGATTGTGGCCCCAGTGAGGGAATTGCTCAACCAGACTCTAGTTTTGGATTGCAAACATTATGCACAAAACATACATTCATTTTTGCTTCCCATGAAACCAATTAAACCAACAAACAACAAGCCTTCTTTTGTTTACTTTCCTCAATCATCAGTTTCACTCCTGGAGAGAAGCTCACTTACCTCCGTTTCAAATTGGTTTGAAATACATATTGGCGAATTCCCCGGGCAAGAATTGTGTGTTAAAAGGCTCATTCAGTCCTGAATGAGCCGTTGCTGCTGTGTTAGACATATAATCCAAGGTCTAGTGTATATCACTGTGTTTATCATGGCTGATGACTCAGCTCAGGAGGATCGTTTCTGATGCAAAACAATAAACGGATTGTCTCTACGGCAACACATTCAGTCAGTCTTAATAACCGCAAGCTGGATCCTTCAAACACACCCGTTACTTCATCTGACAAACGTTGATTTTATAGAACTAGCACTGCCTATTAGATATTAAGGATGTGTGCTGGTATTGATATGGATGGAGGACATAGCAGGGTGTTAGCTGGTATTAATATGGATGGAGGACATAGCAGAGTGTTAGCTGGTATTGATATGGATGGACATAGCAGAGTGTTAGCTGGTATTGATATGGATGGACATAGCAGAGTGTTAGCTGGTATTGATATGGATGGAGGACATAGCAGAGTGTTAGCTGGTATTGATATGGATGGAGGACATAGCAGAGTGTTAGCTGGTATTGATATGGATGGACATAGCAGAGTGTTAGCTGGTATTGATATGGATGGAGGACATAGCAGAGTGTTAGCTGGTATTGATATCAGTGGATGACATAGCAGGGTGTTAGCTGGTATTGATATCAGTGGATGACATAGCAGAGTGTTAGCTGGTATTGATATGGATGGACATAGCAGAGTGTTAGCTGGTATTGATATGGATGGAGGACATAGCAGAGTGTTAGCTGGTATTGATATGGATGGAGGACATAGCAGAGTGTTAGCTGGTATTGATATGGATGGAGGACATAGCAGAGTGTTAGCTGGTATTGATATGGATGGAGGACATAGCAGGTGTTAGCTGGTATTGATATGGATGGAGGACATAGCAGAGTGTTAGCTGGTATTGATATGGATGGAGGACATAGCAGAGTGTTAGCTGGTATTGATATGGATGGAGGACATAGCAGAGTGTTAGCTGGTATTGATATGGATGGAGGACATAGCAGAGTGTTAGCTGGTATTGATATGGATGGAGGACATAGCAGAGTGTTAGCTGGTATTGATATGGATGGAGGACATAGCAGAGTGTTAGCTGGTATTGATATGGATGGAGGACATAGCAGAGTGTTAGCTGGTATTGATATGGATGGAGGACATAGCAGAGTGTTAGCTGGTATTGATATCAGTGGAGGACATAGCAGAGTGTTAGCTGGTATTGATATGGATGGAGGACATAGCAGAGTGTTAGCTGGTATTGATATGGATGGAGGACATAGCAGAGTGTTAGCTGGTATTGATATGGATGGAGGACATAGCAGAGTGTTAGCTGGTATTGATATGGATGGAGGACATAGCAGAGTGTTAGCTGGTATTGATATGGATGGAGGACATAGCAGAGTGTTAGCTGGTATTGATATGGATGGACATAGCAGAGTGTTAGCTGGTATTGATATGGATGGAGGACATAGCAGAGTGTTAGCTGGTATTGATATGGATGGAGGACATAGCAGAGTGTTAGCTGGTATTGATATGGATGGAGGACATAGCAGAGTGTTAGCTGGTATTGATATGGATGGAGGACATAGCAGAGTGTTAGCTGGTATTGATATGGATGGAGGACATAGCAGAGTGTTAGCTGGTATTGATATGGATGGACATAGCAGAGTGTTAGCTGGTATTGATATGGATGGAGGACATAGCAGAGTGTTAGCTGGTATTGATATGGATGGAGGACATAGCAGAGTGTTAGCTGGTATTGATATGGATGGAGGACATAGCAGAGTGTTAGCTGGTATTGATATGGATGGAGGACATAGCAGAGTGTTAGCTGGTATTGATATGGATGGAGGACATAGCAGAGTGTTAGCTGGTATTGATATGGATGGAGGACATAGCAGAGTGTTAGCTGGTATTGATATGGATGGAGGACATAGCAGAGTGTTAGCTGGTATTGATATGGATGGAGGACATAGCAGAGTGTTAGCTGGTATTGATATGGATGGAGGACATAGCAGAGTGTTAGCTGGTATTGATATGGATGGAGGACATAGCAGAGTGTTAGCTGGTATTGATATGGATGGAGGACATAGCAGAGTGTTAGCTGGTATTGATATGGATGGAGGACATAGCAGAGTGTTAGCTGGTATTGATATGGATGGAGGACATAGCAGAGTGTTAGCTGGTATTGATATGGATGGAGGACATAGCAGAGTGTTAGCTGGTATTGATATGGATGGAGGACATAGCAGAGTGTTAGCTGGTATTGATATGGATGGACATAGCAGAGTGTTAGCTGGTATTGATATGGATGGAGGACATAGCAGAGTGTTAGCTGGTATTGATATGGATGGACATAGCAGAGTGTTAGCTGGTATTGATATGGATGGAGGACATAGCAGAGTGTTAGCTGGTATTGATATGGATGGAGGACATAGCAGAGTGTTAGCTGGTATTGATATGGATGGAGGACATAGCAGAGTGTTAGCTGGTATTGATATGGATGGAGGACATAGCAGAGTGTTAGCTGGTATTGATATGGATGGAGGACATAGCAGAGTGTTAGCTGGTATTGATATGGATGGAGGACATAGCAGAGTGTTAGCTGGTATTGATATGGATGGAGGACATAGCAGAGTGTTAGCTGGTATTGATATGGATGGAGGACATAGCAGAGTGTTAGCTGGTATTGATATGGATGGAGGACATAGCAGAGTGTTAGCTGGTATTGATATGGATGGACATAGCAGAGTGTTAGCTGGTATTGATATGGATGGAGGACATAGCAGAGTGTTAGCTGGTATTGATATGGATGGAGGACATAGCAGAGTGTTAGCTGGTATTGATATGGATGGAGGACATAATAAAGAATTGAAAGCATTTCGTGTTTAGAGAGTTAATAAAGGAAAGTATAGTTATGTCTGGGAATCTCCAGGTTGTTCCATTGGCTGACGGATAACTATGACCTCCTGACCTCGCCTAGCCTGGTTCCACCTGGACGTGTTCTGGTTACCTCATTAACCCTCTTGGGCCAGACGTTTGGGTATTAATCACGCTTATAAATCACATTTCAACTCATTCCCAAACATTTGTCCCATTTGAAATGTAATCATTGACAAAGTCATTGACAACCAAACAAAAACATTTTGAATGAACAAAAACAGCCAAACAGCACATACAGATACTTCCATTCCTCCTCAATTTACACATCACTGCTAAGTCTACGGTTTCTCCTCAGTTATTTAAAAAAACACCACAGCAGGAGAAAAGCCAACCACCACATCAGCTGCAGTTTAACTTGTCGGATGGAGTTCCAGTGTTATTCTCTTCCCAAGATGTCATGTGACTCCCTGCTTCCCAAGATGTCATGTGACTCCCTGCTTCCCAAGATGTCATGTGACTCCCTGCTTCCCAAGATGTCATGTGACTCCCTGCTTCCCAAGATGTCATGTGACTCCCTGCTTCCCAAGATGTCATGTGACTCCCTGCTTCCCAAGTTGTCATGTGACTCCATGCTTCCCAAGATGTCATGTGACTCCCTGCTTCCCAAGATGTCATGTGACTCCCTGCTTCCCAAGTTGTCATGTGACTCCATGCTTCCCAAGATGTCATGTGACTCCCTGCTTCCCAAGATGTCATGTGACTCCCTGCTTCCATGGATGTCATGTGACTCCCTGCTTCCCAAGATGTCATGTGACTCCCTGCTTCCCAAGATGTCATGTGACTTCCTGCTTTCACTGACACAGACTCCACAGCAGGTTGACGTCTGGAAGCCTCGTCAGAAGAAATGTCCCATATTGGTCCCTCATTTCAATTGCCTTTGTGACGTTACGCTCCCGAGTGGCGAAGCGGTCTAAGGCACAGCATCTCAGTGCTAGAGGCATCACTACAGTCCCTGGTTCGTATCCAGGCTGTATCCAGTTGATTTGTGATAGGGAGTCCCAAAGGGTGGAAAACAATTGGCGAAAGAGAACTCCAGGTTTGGCCGGGTCGGCCGTCATTGTAAATGAGAATTTGTTCTTAACTGACTTGCTTAGTTAAATGTAAAAGTCTACTCTGGTCAAGCACAGGCCAGGGGTTGGTCCCAAATACACTCCAGTCCTCCATATAACACTAGTTTTGACCTGGGCTCATGATCAAAAGTAGGGGACTATATAGGGAATAGGGTGCCATTTGGGATGCAGGCATAAAGTATTGTCCAGTTGATTTATGTTGGAGAGGCATGGAAACTGAGAGATGAAAAAAATGGCGAAATGAGAACTCTGAGGAAGACCGCAAGGCTCCGGCTCCGGAGAACACGAGAAGGTCACAGAGCTCACATGGATCCTCTACGCTGTGTGTCCAGCCGGCCCAAGGTCTAATCTGGTCACCCCGCCACAGGCCAGGGGTTGGTTGGTAATACCTCCAGTCCTCCAGCAAACCTACTGTAACCTTGGGCCTGGTCTATCATCGTCGCCTGAGTCTGCCACGCATGCAACTGACTGGCCAGAGAGACTGGCACATGACTGTCAGACTCTCCATCCACTCACTGTCTGAAAACAGATTTCTCTCTCATGTACGAACAACAAAAGATGAACACATTTACTAATAGAACTTTGTGTAATATGTCATTATGATCTGTGTGTAATATGTCATTATGATCTGTGTGTAATGTGTCATTATGATCTGTGTGTAATATGTCATTATGATCTGTGTGTAATATGTCATTATGATCTGTGTGTAATGTGTCATTATGATCTGTGTGTAATATGTCATTATGATCTGTGTGTAATGTGTCATTATGATCTGTGTGTAATATGTCATTATGATCTGTGTGTAATATGTCATTATGATCTGTGTGTAATATGTCATTATGATCTGTGTGTAATGTGTCATTATGATCTGTGTGTAATATGTCATTATGATCTGTGTGTAATGTGTCATTATGATCTGTGTGTAATGTGTCATTATGATCTGTGTGTAATATGACCCTATGATCGTTGAAGGTAGTGTAAGCTGTTTGATATTTGTGTATTTTTGTATTTTTGATATTTGTGTATTTTTTATTTTTTATCCAGTGTTTTCGAGTTTGATTTAATACATATCGTACTGCTCAGTGAGGTATGCTGCTTATAGTGTTCAGGTTGTACCAGGCTCTCTCTCTCTCATAACAGACTGTTGTTCAGGTTGTCCCAGGCTCTCTCTCTCTCTCTCTCTCTCTCTCTCTCTCTCTCTCTCTCTCTCTCTCTCTCTCTCTCTCTCTCTCTCTCTCTCTCTAACAGACTCTCAGGCTCTCTCTCTCTCTCTCTCTCTCTCTCTCTCTCTCTCTCTCTCTCTCTCTCTCTCATAACAGACTGTTGTTCAGGTTGTCCCAGGCTCTCCTCTCTCTCTCTCTCTCTCTCTCTCTCTCTCTCTCTCTCTCTCTCTCTCTCTCTCTCTCTCTCTCTCTCTCTCTCTCTCTCTCTCTCTCTCTCTCTCATAACAGACTGTTGTTCAGGTTGTCCCTCTCTCTCTCTCTCTCTCTCTCTCTCTCTCTCTCTCTCTCTCTCTCTCTCTCTCTCTCTCTCTCTCTCTCTCTCTCTCTCTCTCTCTCTCTCTCTCTCTCTCTCTCTCTCTCTCTCTCTCTCTCTCTCTCATAACATAACAGACTGTTGTTCAGGTTGTCCCAGGCTCTCTCTCTCTCTCTCTCTCTCTCTCTCTCTCTCTCTCTCTCTCTCTCTCTCTCTCTCTCTCTCTCTCTCTCTCTCTCTCTCTCTCTCTCTCTCATAACAGACTGTTGTTCAGGGCTAGAGGCCAGCTATCAGTTAAGGTTCCCTTTTTCCATTCATTTGTGAGATCTGTTATGGAAATGAATTGTGTTTGGTTAGCTTTGCAGGCTGACAGGAACACATGGGAACGAATGGCTAAACAAAGGGAAAAGAGTGAAACCTCTCATATCAGACTGCAGAGGATGCAAATAAGATGGCATGAGATTCCTTGTCCGTGTCCCCCCAAATGGCGCCCTATTCCCTATATAATGCACTACATTTGACCGGAGCCCTATTGGCCTTGGTGAAAAATAGTGCACTAAACAGGGAAGAGGGTTCCATTTGGCCTCTTAACCCTCTATGCTACATTATGCAGGAAACATCATCTTTTAATCTTTCTGCTTGTTTTGTATTTAAATCAGAGATCGCTGCGTCGCTGCAGAATCTAAACAAAGATTTAACCAACGAACGCATTTGACATGGACATTTTGCATAAAACAAGTTGTAAATTAAGCAAACATGACTAAAATCTCAGATTTAAAGGTCTGCCATCGACCGCTTCCAAAAGTAGTAAAGATAAATCACAATAGTAGTTGTTGGGATGTGTCCCAAATGGCATCCTATTCCCTCTATAGTGCACTACTTTTCACAAGAGCCCTATGGAACCTGGTGAAATGTAGTGCACTATATAGGGAATATGGTGCCATTTGGCACGTTATTTATGGGCCAAAGCCAGCAGTCTAGTCTGTGAAAACAGTACTGCTAGGCTAGCCACCAAAGGGTGCAGCATTGTGATATGTAATTGGTGTGTGGGTAAGGGTTTTGACTTGGTCAGAGGGACAGGGCTAAGCTGTGTAGTAGATGGTTTACCTCCTCTCACCACGTCTCCTTTGTGAGTCCGTTGGTGTCAGGAGAGAGACCTCACCGCAGGACAGCTGACCAGGCGTCCACGCCTCGTCCACGCGTCACTGATGCCGTGTGTGTGTAGGATGTCCAGCTACAGTTACGCTGGGTTGTGGTGTGACTGTCGTGTGTGTGTGTGTAGGATGTCTCCAGCTATCGTTGTGTTGTCGTTGTGGTGTTGTGACTTCACAGCCGAGGTTTCCCTCCTGCCTACGAGGATGAGGCTCGTGTCTAACTACGTGGACTGTAGGTCTGGTACGTATTGTCCTAGATTTTCTACGTCATCTGTCTGGTACGTCACCCAGTGGGTGAGTCACGATCGTCTGCTGATCCCTGTTTTAGAATAGAACTTTAGAATAGAACTTTAGAACAGAACTTTTAGAGCAGAACTTTTGAATAGAACTTTTAGAATAGAACTTTAGAATAGAACTTTAGAATAGAACTTTTAGAATAGAACTTTAGAACAGAACTTTTGAATAGAACTTTTAGAATAGAACTTTAGAATAGAACTTTAGAATATAACTTTTAGAATATAACTTTAGAATATAATTTTAGAATATAACTTTAGAATAGAACTTAGTGCAGTTCTGGAGAGACTGGCAGTTGTCTTCTGTGCTGATCTCACAACACACACACACACACAGCGCCCCTGGAGCCATATACAGTCCATATTTAATGACACCATTGATACAGATTGGCAATAATAACTAAAAGAAAATAGTAATAAATCAAATAAATAGTACCAAGATATATTGTATGCTCCACTAATGTGGTAAAGTTACATTATTTTATAATAATACAACTGTAAAGAGAAAGAGATTTTGTTTAGTAAAATAAGTCCTGTTTTTAATACCTTTCATTGCCTCACCTTGCCAAGATAACACCACCTCTTTAAGGAATACCTAGGATAGGATAAAGTAATCCTTCTAACCCCCCCTCCCCCCCCCTAAAATATGTAGATGCACTATTGTAAAGTGGCTGTTCCACTGGATGTCATAAGGTGAATGCACCAATTTGTAAGTCGCTCTGGATAAGAGCGTCTGCTAAATGACTTAAATGTAATGTAAATGTAAATAACACAGCCTTTACTAAAATGATTGATGAGATTGGAGAAAACATTGGGAGGGATCATTCCTCCATTCAGCATCTTTCCAGATCATTGATATCCTTCGCCATTTTCAGAAATCAATTTTCATGTCATTTGAACAAAGGTTCAGCTTCCACTGGCCCTGGGGTCCTTGGTCCTTGTTGATGTTATCCAAGAGGCGTTTATCAAACTACCTGGGGCGTTTACATTTGTTGTTATGGGGCTATTCAGCTTCCACTGGCCCTGGGGTCCTTGTTAAGGTCATACCTGTCAAATATGGTGGTGGATCTGTGATGTTATGGGGCTATTCAGCTTCCACTGGCCCTGGGGTCCTTGTTAAGGTCATACCTGTCAAATATGGTGGTGGATCTGTGATGTTATGGGGCTATTCAGCTTCCACTGGCCCTGGGGTCCTTGTTAAGGTCATACCTGTCAAATATGGTGGTGGTGGTGGATCTGTGATGTTATGGGGCTATTCAGCTTCCACTGGCCCTGGGGTCCTTGTTGGTCATACCTGTCAAATATGGTGGTGGATCTGTGATGTTATGGGGCTATTCAGCTTCCACTGGCCCTGGGGTCCTTGTTAAGGTCATACCTGTCAAATATGGTGGTGGATCTGTGATGTTATGGGGCTATTCAGCTTCCACTGGCCCTGGGGTCCTTGTTAAGGTCATACCTGTCAAATATGGTGGTGGATCTGTGATGTTATGGGGCTATTCAGCTTCCACTGGCCCTGGGGTCCTTGTTAAGGTCATACCTGTCAAATATGGTGGTGGATCTGTGATGTTATGGGGCTATTCAGCTTCCACTGGCCCTGGGGTCCTTGTTAAGGTCATACCTGTCAAATATGGTGGTGGATCTGTGATGTTATGGGGCTATTCAGCTTCCACTGGCCCTGGGGTCCTTGTTAAGGTCATACCTGTCAAATATGGTGGTGGATCTGTGATGTTATGGGGCTATTCAGCTTCCACTGGCCCTGGGGCTTGTTGGTCATACCTGTCTGGGGATCTGTGAAGTTATGGGGCTATTCAGCTTCCACTTGGGGTCCTTGTTAAGGTCATACCTGTCAAATATGGTGGTGATCTGTGGATCTAAACTGGCCCTGGGGTCCTTGTTAAGGTCATACCTGTCAAATATGGTGGTGATCTGTGATGTTATGGGGCTATTCAGCTTCCACTGGCCCTGAACAAGGTCCAGTTAAGGTCATACCTGTTGGTGGTGGATCTGTGATGTTATAAAAATTCAGCTTCCACTGGCCCTGGGGTCCTTGTTAAGGTCATACCTGTCAAATATGGTGGTGGATCTGTGATGTTATGGGGCTATTCAGCTTCCACTGGCCCTGGGGTCCTTGTTAAGGTCATACCTGTCAAATATGGTGGTGGATCTGTTGATGTTATGGGGAATATGTTAGCTAGCTTCCACTGGCCCTGGGGTCCTTGTTAAGGTCATACCTGTCAAATATGGTGGTGGATCTGTGATGTTATGGGGCTATTCAGCTTCCACTGGCCCTGGGGTCCTTGTTAAGGTCATACCTGTCAAATATGGTGGTGGATCTGTGATGTTATGGGGCTATTCAGCTTCCACTTCCCACTGGGTGGATCCCTGGCTCCTTGGTCATACCTGTCAAATATGGTGGTGGATCTGTGATGTTATGGGGCTATTCAGCTTCTGGCCCTGGGGTCCTTGACAGGTCATACCTGTAAAATATGGTGGTGGATCTGTGATGTTATGGGGCTATTCAGCTTCCACTGGCCCTGGGGTCCTTGTTAAGGTCATACCTGTCAAATATGGTGGTGGATCTGTGATGTTATGGGGCTATTCAGCTTCCACTGGCCCTGGGGTCCTTGTTAAGGTCATACCTGTCAAATATGGTGGTGGATCTGTGATGTTATGGGGCTATTCAGCTTCCACTGGAAACTGGGGTCCTTGTTAAGGTCATACCTGTCAAATATGGTGGTGGATCTGTGATGTTATGGGGTTATTTGGCTTCACTGGCCCTGGGGTTCTTGTAACCGAAAGGTTGCTGGATCAAATCCCCAAGCTGACAAGGTAAAAATATGTCGTTCTACCCCTGAACAAGGCAGTTAACCCACTGTTCCCGGTAGGCCGTCATTGTAAATAAAAATTTGTTCTTAATTGACTAAAAAAATAACTTTGATCTAAATTGGTTGAGTTATAAGAGTAGGTCAATACATATTTGGACTCCACAGCACACTAAATGTCAATCAGATAATAGGTGTAGAATTTGTTAAATTGGGGTGCAGGAATATGTTAATATCTTTAGGAATATGTTAATATCTGTAGGAATATGTTAATATCTGTAGGAATATGTTAATATCTTAGGAATATGTGTAACAACCGATGTTGGTGGAAGTAGGTGAGGACCAAGATGCAGCGTGGTATGTGTCCATATTTATTATGTGAACACGGAAATAACAAAACTAACAAAGAGAACTGGAAACAGTTCTGGCTGCAGACACACAACAGGAAACAGTTCTGGCTGGTGCAGACACACAACAGGAAACAGTTCTGGCTGGTGCAGACACACAACAGGAAACAGTTCTGGCTGGTGCAGACACACAAAAGGAAAACAGGAAAACAGTTCTGGCTGGTGCAGACACACAACAGGAAACAGTTCTGGCTGGTGCAGACACACAACAGGAAACAGTTCTGGCTGGTGCAGACACACAACAGGAAACAGTTCTGGCTGGTGCAGACACACAACAGGAAACAGTTCTGGCTGGTGCAGACACACAACAGGAAACAGTTCTGGCTGGTGCAGACACACAACAGGAAACAGTTCTGGCTGGTGCAGACACACAACAGGAAACAGTTCTGGCTGGTGCAGACACACAACAGGAAACAGTTCTGGCTGGTGCAGACACACAACAGGAAACAGAAAATGGCTGGTGCAACACACAATATGAAAACAGTTCTGGCTGGTGCAGACACACAACAGGAAACAGTTCTGGCTGGTGCAGAACAACACAGTTCAGACACAAACATATCTTTGGCTGGTGCAGACACACAACAGGAAACTGCAATGAATAATAAAACAAAACACAATAGAAAACAGGAGTAAAATGGTTCTCAATCAGGGAATACGTTGACATGGCTGCACTCTGATTGAGAACCATAATAGGAATTTTAACACAGAAATTGCAAATCATAGAAAAACTATCATAGACAACCCATCAACTAATATCTGAATATGTTAAAACAAAGACATGACAAAAGAATAAGGTCAGAACGTGACAATGTGTTAATATCTGTAGGAATATGTTAATATCTGTAGGAATATGTTAATAATATGTTAATATCTGTAGGAATATGTTAATATCTGTAGGAATATGTTAATATCTGTAGGAATATGTTAATATGTTAATATCTAATAGGAATATGTTAATAATATGTTAATATCTGTAGGAATATGTTAATATCTGTAGGAATGTGTTAATATCTGTAGGAATATGTTTATATATATCTGTAGGAATATGTTAATATCTGTAGGAATATGTTAATATCTGTAGGAATGTGTTAATATCTGTAGGAATATGTTAATATAGGAATTTGTTAATATCTTAGGAATATGTTAATAATATGTTAATATCTGTAGAAATATGTTAATATCTGTAGGAATATGTTAATAATATGTTAATATCTGTAGGAATATGTTAATATCTGTAGGAAGTGTTAATATCTTTAGGAATGTGTTCATATCTGTAAAACATGTTAATATCTGTAGGAATATGTTAATAAAGTTAATATCTGTAGGAATATGTTAATATCTGTAGGAATGTGTTAATATCTTTAGGAATGTGTTCATAGTTTAGGAATATGAATATGTTAATATCTGCTCTTCATGTTAATTATCTGTAGGAAATGGTTAATATCTGTAGGAATATGTTAAAATCTGTAGGAATATGAATATCTGTAGGAATATGTTAATATCTTTAGGTGGAATATGGACATATATGGATTTTAGACATTTTATAATATCCCAGTTACTATTCTAATTTTTGCATAGTCAATAATTCTGGATATCAATTGTTTAGTACTAATTTGATACAGATGTCCAGACAAACTCATACCTAAAGGACTACAACTCAGGTATGTTCACCATGAGGTTTGTTGTATCTTTAAAAAGTTACAGAATTGAATGGTGGAAACTCATAATGTCAAAGTGGAACTGTTTTTATACAATTTTAACATTTTTATGAATAAAAACCAAGCCTGTACAAAATAAAACATATTCCAAAACATGCATCCTGTTTCATTAAGGCACTAAAGGAAAAGTTCAGGAGTAAAAATGTGCTTCACAAGTCACATAATGTTGCATGGAATACACTCTGTTTGTGCATTAATAGTGTTTTAACATGGTTTTGGTGACTACCTCATGTTCTGGACACCACGCATACAATTATCTGTAAGGTCCTTCAATCGAGCAGTGAATTTAAAAATAGATTCAACCTCCAAAGACCAGGGAGGTTTTCATGCCGTCGCAAAGAAGGGCACCTATTTGACAGATGGATCAAAAACAAAGCCATTGAATATCCCTTTGACCATGGTGAAGTTATTAATTACACTTTGGATGGTGCATCACGGAACACCCAGTCACTACAAAGATACAGATGTCCTGTCTAACTCAGTTGCCGGAGAGGAAGGAAACCACTCAGGTATTTCAGGATAAAAAGAAACAGAATAGAGTGCACAGGCAAAATCTTAGAGGAAAACCTGATTCAGTCTGCTTTCCAATAGACACTGGGAGACTGGCAGCTTCATTAAATAGTACCCACAAAACACCAGTCTCAAAGTCAACAGTGAAGAGGCGACTCTGCCTTCTAGGCAGAGTTTCTCTGTCCAGTGTCTCTGTTCTTTTGCCCATCTTAATCTTTTCTTTTTATTGGCCAGTCTGAGATATGGCTTTTTCTTTGCAACTCTGCCTAGAAGGCCAGCATCCCGGAGTCGCCTCTTCACTGTTGACGTTGAGACTCGTGTTTTGTGGGTACTATTTAATGAAGCTGCCAATTGAGGACTTGGGAGGCGTCTGCTTCTCAAACTAGACACTCGAATGTTCTTGTCCTCCTGCTCAGGTGTGCACCGGGGCCTCCCACTCCTCTTTCTATTTTGGTTAGAGCCAGTTTGCACTGTTCTGCGAAGGGAGTAGTATACAGTGTTGTATGAGATCTTCAGTTTCTTGGCAATTTCTCGCATGGAATAGCCTTCATTTCTCAGAACAAGAATAGACTGACGAGTTTCAGCAGAAAGGTATTTGTTTCTGGCCATTTTGAGCCTGTTATCGAACCCACAAATGCTGATGCTCCAGATACTCAATTAGTCTAAAGAAGGTCAGTTTTATTGCTTCTTAAATCACAAACAACAGTTTTCAGCTGTGCTAACATAATCGCAAATGGGTTTTCTAATGATCAATTAGCCTTTTTAAAATGATAAACTTGGACTAGCTAACACAACGAGCCCATTGGAACACAGGAGTGATGGTTGCTGATAATGGGCCTCTGTTCTGTACGTCTATGCACAGAGGCCCATTAAAATCAGTTTTTAATGGGCCTCTGTGTATAGACGTACAGAACAGAGGCCCATTAAAATCAGCTGTTACAAAGAAAAAATCAGGTCCATTAAAATCAGCTGTTTCCAGCCGCAAAAGTCATTTATAACATTAACAATGTCTACACTGTATTTCTGATCAATTCGATGTTATTTTAATGGACAAAAAAAATGTGCTTTTCTTTCAAAAACAAGGACATTTCTAACTTACCCCAAACTTTTGAATGGTAGTATATGTAAATTAGATGTTTCAGTATTTCATTTTCAATACATTTGGAGAAGAAGAAAAAAACATCTAAAACCCCATCTTTTCACTTTGTCAATATGAGATATTATTATACATAAATCCATTTTGAATTCAGGCTGTAACACAACAAGATGTGGAACAAGTGAAGGGGTGTGAAGACGTTCTGAAGGCACTCGCTGTAAGGTATATGACAGTTCTGTCTGTAATAAACCAGGAAATATGGTAGGTTTGTCTGTAATAAACCAGGAAATATGGTAGGTTTGATGGATATGGTGCATCTTCTGTGAGGTTGTTGTCTTCACAAAATGTGCTCGACACAAGTCACCCAACCTCTCTCTGAACCAATACTCTGGTCACCCAACCAATATCTGGTCTCTGAACCAATGCCTGGTCACCCAACTCTCTGAACCAATATCTGGAACTCTGAAATACCTGGTCACCCAACCTCTCTCTGAACCAATACCTGGTCACCTCTCTCTGAACCAATACCTGGTCTCTCTGGACCAATACCTGGTCACCCAACCTCTCTCTGACCAATACCTGGTCACCCAAACCAATACCTGGTCACCCAACCTCTCTCTGAACCAATACCTGGTCACCCAACCTCTCTCTGAACCAATACCTGGTCACCCAACCTCTCTCACCAATACCTGGTCACCCAACCTCTCTCTGGACCAATACCTGGTCACCCAACCTCTCTCTGAACCAATACCTGGTCACCCAACCTCTCTCTGACCAATACCTGGTCACCCAACCTCTCTCTGGACCAATACCTGGTCACCCAACCTCTCTCTGGACCTCTGGACCAATCATCACCCAACCTCTCTCTGGACCAATACCTGGTCACCCAACCTCTCTCTGGACCAATACCTGGTCACCCAACCTGGTCACCCAACCTCTGGACCAATACCTGGTCACCCAACCTCTCTCTGGACCAATACCTGGTCACCCAACCTCTCTCTGGACCAATACCTGGTCACCCAACCTCTCTCTGAACCAATACCTGTTCACCCAACCTCTCTCTGAACCAATACCTGGTCACCCAACCTCTCTCTGGACCAATACCTGGTCACCCAACCTCTCTCTGAACCAATACCTGGTCACCCAACCTCTCTCTGAACCAATACCTGGTCACCCAACCTCTCTCTGGACCAATACCTGTCACCCAACCTCTCTCTGGACCAATACCTGGTCTTCCCCATCCAGGAAGGAGACAATAACAACCTAAACATTCGGCAGTATAGGCGTTAGGCAAGAATGATCAATGCCCTCCTTTGTTCATTTCATTATTTGAATAACTATTTTTTAAATAACTTTAAAAAAGGCTATTATTCATATGAGTTAACGGCATTATACATCAAATTGTAAATATTCATTTTATTTCCAGTGCTAAACCATAGGTGGATAAAAAAACTGCCTCTCTAGTCTACGTAAGTGATGACGCAATCATAGCAAGTATGCATTTATTTGAAGGAGAAACCCTGTAAGAAGGCAAAGCGAAGAAGCCCGCTAGTCGTAATGCCACCAAAGTGGGTGGGCACACTTCCTAACTATAAGTATGGAAACAACCTCGTCTCGTCCTAACGGATTTCTACTACAGAGGAGACTGAGATGAGCGCTAACGTTATGAGACCACAGCCAGCAATGAAATTACACGTGGTGAGTATTTTACCTTCACGTTGTTGATATTCTCCGTGGACTATGTTTGGCGAAGGGGTTCATTCTAACGATTGAATAGATTATTCCAACGAGTGAATTGTGAGATTAGAACAGTGTGCAGATGAACGATACATCCCGGTTATATTCGATGCGATGCGCTCCTCCATCAAAACGCAGCACAGGTAGGTAGTCTATTCTGTGTTTAAATCATCTTTGCTTATAGAAATTGTAGCTCTTGGTCTTTGGTGAAAGGGGAGACTAATATTAGTAGAAATTAGACGTTTCTAACTGTGATTGTTTTGAAAAAGTCGTTGTATGGACGAAAGTTTTGAACAGATTTCTTTGACATATTTAATACTTTGTATTGTAATGTAAACTAAATCGATAATGTTTATGCGTCAATGACTATTAGAAATAGTACCGGCTTCATAGAGCCTAAACGCCAACATGCTGCTATATTTCTCGACCACATGACCCTTCTGACATAGGTGTGTATTGTATTTTCAACTCTCTCCGTCATGACTCAATTTGTTTCAGGCTGAATTTGCATAACTTGTTGGTTAGAGATGGTTCCCACCCCTACACATACCATGTTTAATTTTCCTAAACCAATCCTAAAAAGGAACCATGAACTGCATCAGTATTTATTTTTATTTGTGCGACATGCATGAAACGTGACAATTACTCAATTTGGTATTTTTTGTATTTTTTTAAAACTAGGCAAGTCAGTTAAGAACAAATTCTTATTTTCAATGACGGCCTAGGAACTGTGAGTAAACTGCCTTGTTTTTGGGGGCAGAACGACTTTTACCTTCTCAGCTCTGGGATTAACCACTAGGCTACCTGCCGTCCCTACACTCTAACCACTAGGCTACCTGCCGTCCCTACACTCTAACCACTAGGCTACCTGCCGTCCCTACACTCTAACCACTAGGCTACCTGCCTGTCCCTACACTCTAACCACTAGGCTACCTGCCGTAACCACCTCCACTCTAAACACTAGGCTACCTGCCGTCCCTACACTCTAACCACTAGGCTACCTGAACCCGTCCCTACACTCTAACCACTAGGCTACCTGCCGTCCCTACACTCTAACCACTAGGCTACCTGCCTGTCCCTACACTCTAACCACTAGGCTACCTGCCTAGGTCCCTCCCTACTCTACCTGCCGTCCCTACACTCTAACCACTAGGCTACCTGCCTGTCCCTACACTCTAACCCTACACTCTAACCACTAGGCTACCTGCCGTCCCTCCACTCTAACCCTGTCCCCCCACTCTAACCACTAGGCTACCTGTCCCTACACTCTAACCACCTATCCCTCCTAACTAGGCTACCTGCCTGCCCCTACACTCTAACCACTAGGCTACCTGCCTGTCCCCCCCTAACCACTCTAACCACTAGGTTACCTGCTGCCATCCCTCCACTATAACCACAAGGCTACCTGCCGTCCCTCCACTCTAACCACTAGGCTACCTGCCGTCCCTCCACTCTAACCACTAGGTTACCTGCCGTCCCTCCACTCTAACCACTAGGTTAATGGAGTTGAGATGTAGGTTATGTTTTTATTTCCTGTAGGACCAATGTTAAGTGAATCAAGATTCCATAGATAGTGAGTGACTGCTGTGAGAATTTGTCCTAAAAGTGCCTGCTTCTGGCCCAACGGTGTGTTAGTAGACAGGCGATGATGCGACATAATAATGATTTAGGATATTACACTGGTGGTAGTGTAGTTCTCACCTCTCTGTTTTGGTACAGAAAGCACAGTTGTTTCCTTTGATGTGTTTTGCATGGTGTCCTTCCTATCTGGGCCTCATAAAGGGGTTTGCATATGTCCATGTTGAGATCTGTATCAGATTAAAAACCAGTAGAGAACTTGTATGAAAATAAACGTATTCTATTTTCATTGAACTCTTTATGCCGCGTGTGTGTGTCCTCTGTGTGTGTGTGTGTGTGTCCTCTGTGTGTGTGTGTGTGTGTCCTCTGTGTGTGTGTGTTGAATGATTGAAACACAGATACACATTGTGTCTGATATGATAGGCTACACTTGCCTTCTGTGTAAATGAATGCAGGTGATATTAATGTGAAAGCAGAGCCAGGGAGCTATTCTTCCATGTGGATTGTTCTACATGTGGCTTGTTATCTTTTAACTCTTTATCTTTATGCTCTGCCCCCGGTGGTGTCTGCACTCGGTGGTGTCTGCACTCGGTGGCGTCTGCACTCGGTGGCGTCTGTTACAGACAACTTCCCCAAAATGAGCCGTTCGCGAGGTGACAGAGAGAAATGTGTCAAAAGGTCACCCTATAACGCCCTGCAGAATAAACACAAATCTTTTTTTTGTTGTTGTCAAATACTGAGGCTTTACACACACACACACACACACACACACACACACACACACACACACACACACACACACACACACACACACACACACACACACACACACACACACACACACACACACACACACACACACACACACACACACACACACACACACACACCACCTAACGTTTATTAAGAAAGGAACACATCATCCCAAAGGGAAGCTTCTTTACAGCGACTACAGTAACTTCCTCTTTTACATCAACAGTAGTAGTGATGCCGTCAGTTAGTGTTTCTGTCATACCGGTCTGCTCTAATAGCATGGAAACACTGAGAGACAGTGTCTCTATCCTTTTCTCTACTCTAATAGCATGGAAACACTGAGAGACAGTGTCTCTATCCTTTTCTCTACTCTAATAGCATGGAAACACTGAGAGACAGTGTCTCTATCCTTTTCTCTACTCTAATAGCATGGAAACACTGAGAGACAGTGTCTCTATCCTTTTCTCTACTCTAATAGCATGGAAACACTGAGAGACAGTGTCTCTATCCTTTTCTCTACTCTAATAGCATGGAAACACTGAGAGACGGTGTCTCTATCCTTTTCTCTACTCTAATAGCATGGAAACACTGAGAGACGGTGTCTCTATCCTTTTCTCTACTCTAATAGCATGGAAACACTGAGAGACGGTGTCTCTATCCTTTTCTCTACTCTAATAGCATGGAAACACTGAGAGACGGTGTCTCTATCCTTTTCTCTACTCTAATAGCATGGAAACACTGAGAGACAGTGTCTCTATCCTTTTCTCTACTCTAATAGCATGGAAACACTGAGAGACAGTGTCTCTATCCTTTTCTCTACTCTAATAGCATGGAAACACTGAGAGACAGTGTCTCTATCCTTTTCTCTACTCTAATAGCATGGAAACACTGAGAGACAGTGTCTCTATCCTTTTCTCTACTCTAATAGCATGGAAACACTGAGAGACAGTGTCTCTATCCTTTCTCTACTCTAATAGCATGGAAACACTGAGAGACAGTGTCTCTATCCTTTTCTCTACTCTAATAGCATGGAAACACTGAGAGACAGTGTCTCTATCCTTTTCTCTACTCTAATAGCATGGAAACACTGAGAGACAGTGTCTCTATCCTTTTCTCTACTCTAATAGCATGGAAACACTGAGAGACAGTGTCTCTATCCTTTTCTCTGCTCTAATAGCATGGAAACACTGAGAGACAGTGTCTCTATCCTTTTCTCTACTCTAATAGCATGGAAACACTGAGAGACAGTGTCTCTATCCTTTCTCTACTCTAATAGCATGGAAACACTGAGAGACAGTGTCTCTATCTCTGATTTCTCTACTCTAATAGCATGGAAACACTGAGAGACAGTGTCTCTATCCTTTTCTCTACTCTAAAGATAATGGAAACACTGAGAGACAGTGTTTCTATCATTTCTCTACTCTTTAAGTTGTCAATCACGTACTGTGGAAACAGCATGACTCAATGCCATCTAAATGACTACAGGAACATTTCCGTTTGGGGATCCACCCTGGTTCTCAGGTGAGTTAGGTGGTAGTTTAAACATCCTCCAAAATGACTCGGAAGTTGGTGGAAATGTCCATTGAAAGAATCCTTAAAAACAAACAGAATCCGTTTCAACACATTTCTGATGAAGGCTGTGTTCCAATCCTTGATTGATGCAGCGTTACAACTAACAGATTATAATTTATGATGAAGGAGGCCGTTCAAGACTTAATGATTAACTAAAGATAATATAAACATTTCTGATGAAGAAAGACTCAGTTTCAATCATTTCTGATGAAGAAAGACTCCGTTTCAATCATTTCTGATGAAGAAAGACTCAGTTTCAATCATTTCTGATGAAGAAAGACTCAGTTTCAATCATTTCTGATGAAGAAAGACTCAGTTTCAATCATTTCTGATGAAGAAAGACTCAGTTTCAATCATTTCTGATGAAGAAAGACTGAGTTTCAATCATTTCTGATGAAGAAAGACTCAGTTTCATGAAGAAAATGTTTCAATCATTTCTGATGAAGAAAGATCGTTTCAATCAATTTCTGATGAAGAAAGACTCTAAATGATATGGATGATCAATGACTAAATGTTCAATGACATACTCTGGCATGGTTACACATACTGTATGAATCTCTGCTATCGCTGCTACTGTTCATTTTTAATACTTGGCTACCTGCCTGTACTGTTACAGGTTTCTGAAAAAGTTAGTTGGTGGACATTTTATTGACCAGTTTCAAATATTGATTTGTGACTTTTATTTCTTATTTTTGTTAGGACTCCGTTTTTTTTTTTTAAACTGCATTGTTGGTTAAGGGCTTGTCAGTCAGCATTTAAATGTAAGGTCTACTACATCTGTTGTATTCAGCATTTCACTGAAGGGTCTACTACACCTGTTGTATTCAGCATGTCACTGTAAGGTCTACTACATCTGTTGTATTCAGCATTTCACTGTAAGGTCTACTACACCTGTTGTATTAAGCATTTCACTGTAAGGTCTACTACACCTGTTGTATTAAGCATTTCACTGTAAGGTCTACTACACCTGTTGTATTAAGCATTTCACTGTAAGGTCTACTACACCTGTTGTATTCAGCATTTCACTGTAAGGTCTACTACATCTGTTGTATTCAGCATTTCACTGTAAGGTCTACTACACCTGTTGTATTCAGCATTTCACTGTAAGGTCTACTACACCTGTTGTATTCAGCATTTCACTGTAAGGTCTACTACACCTGTTGTATTCAGCATTTCACTGTAAGGTCTACTACACCTGTTGTATTCAGCATTTCACTGTAAGGTCTACTACACCTGTTGTATTAAGCATTTCACTGTAAGGTCTACTACACCTGTTGTATTCAGCATTTCACTGTAAGGTCTACTACACCTGTTGTATTCAGCATTTCACTGTAAGGTCTACCTACACCTGTTGTATTCAGCATGTCACTGTAAGGTCTACTACACCTGTTGTATTCAGCATTTCACTGTAAGGTCTACTACACCTGTTGTATTCAGCATTTCACTGTGAGGTCTACTACACCTGTTGTATTCAGCATTTCACTGTAAGGTCTACTACACCTGTTGTATTCAGCATTTCACTGTAAGGTCTACTACACCTGTTGTATTCAGCATTTCACTGTAAGGTCTACCTACACCTGTTGTATTCAGCATTTCACTGTAAGGTCTACTACACCTGTTGTATTCAGCATTTCACTGTAAGGTCTACTACACCTGTTGTATTCAGCATGTCACTGTAAGGTCTACTACACCTGTTGTATTCAGCATTTCACTGTAAGGTCTACCTACACCTGTTGTATTCAGCATTTCACTGTAAGGTCTACTACACCTGTTGTATTCAGCATTTCACTGTAAGGTCTACTACACCTGTTGTATTCAGCATGTCACTGTAAGGTCTACTACGTTGAACGTGCCAGATTTGTCATTCTCCTAGGTTTATTAAGTTGTAATGTCTCACGGTATGTGTATGCTATATCATCTGTATAATAACATTTGATTTGATAGTGCACTGTTACCCATCTGCTTAGCCCCTGGTCCTTGATGGTTTACAATTTCATCAAGTAGAGCACTGTTTGATGACAACATGCCTGGTAAAATAAGGGTTAATAAACAACTCCAATAGATGTTCTGAGTCCATGTTTAATGATGACATCACATCAGAAGACCAGGACCCTAGGACTTTTGTGTAAAGTAGTCCCACTTTAATTGGTGCCGTCTGTCCCTTTAATAGTGCACTATGAGGGAATGTGCCATTTTGGGAACCAGCCGGTCTGGCCTTTTGATGGTTTTTACAGCAGTCAGTCATTCTATGAGACGTTAGCATATAACAGTCATTATACATGTTTGATATCTCTCATTAAATACTTGAAATCCCCAGATGACAACCTGAACTTTTCAGTTACTGATTTATATGAGAGTGTTTTTCCAGTATTTCTGTCCTCCAACAAGATGGTTACCATAATGATGATACCATGATAGACTCTGTTACCACAGAGACAGACGCTGGGGCAATATTGCTGGAATTTCATCCTCCGCAGATATTGTTGCTTAGGTTTGGTTTTAAGCCAATAGTGGCTACTCCAGGGGTGGGATAATGTCAATGTTGTGTTGATTTAGCTACTAATAGCATAGGATTGGTGCAGGGATGGTAGCTCGTGATGTTGGAGACCATATTTCTTATACCAGTCGAGACCATCCTATTCCAATGAGTTAAAAGGGACAGTGATTTAAACATTTAAACATGTTATTTCGACACGCTTTGACGATCGGACTGAGCATTTCAATGGAAAATTATGATAATGTCCAGGGAAATAAATTTTTCAAAAAATATATTTGGGATGGAGTTATTTTCACAGCATGACATCACACACACAGTGATTATTTGAAAAATACAATTGAAAAAGTTGGAGGTAGGCTTTACAGGGGTGAACAAGTGCAACACTTTAGGAGAAGGAGAGATAGTTGGGACATCACAAGCTACTCATTTGTTTTCAAACTGTCAAATAGGTACATCCTTCTCTTATTCCCTGCAACTCTTCCCCTGGTCCTTAGTGTTCAACAGAAAGTAGTGTACTATGTTATCAACTCTTCCCCTGGTCCTAGTTACAACAGAAAGCCCTATGGGGACCCTATTACTATATAGTGCACTACTGTTGACCAGAACCCTATGGGGACCCTATTCAACAGAAAGTAGTGTACTATGTTTATCAACTCTTCCCCTGGTCCTTAGTGTACAACAGAAAGTAGTGAACTATGTTACCCTCTTCCCCTGGTCCTTAGTGTACAACAGAAAGTAGTGGGGACCCTATGTTTCCCTGACAACATGCCTGGTAAAATAAGGGTTAATAAACAACTCCAATAGATGTTCTGAGTCCATGTTAATGATGACATCACCAGAAGACCATTGCCTGGGGGTTTTGTGTTCCTCTTTAATTGCTCTAATCCCTTTAAATGATAGCACATGGAAATGACTGTCTGTCTAACCAGCCGGTCTGGTGATGGTTTTACTGCTGCTCATTCTATGAACGTTAGCATATAACACATTATACATACAAATGATATCTACTTTTTAAATACTTGTGCCAGATGACAAGCCTAGTTTTCAGTTACTATTTATATGAGAGTGTTTTTTTAAAAGTATTTCTGTCAAGTCAACAAGATGGTTAGTATGTTGATAGAAATCACGCACCACAGCCTGACAGTCAGGGGCAATAATGCTGGAAATGAATTGGCAGATATTTTTAAGGTTTGGCTTTTTAAGCCAATAGTTAACCAGGGGTGGGATAATGTCAATGTTGTGTTGATTTAGCTACTCATAGCCTAGGCTTGAGCTACTGGTAGCTCGTGATGTTGGAAACCTCTGCTCGAGTCGAGACCATCCTATCCGCCAATCAGGATGTTGTATTGTAAACATTTAAACATGTGTTCGTCAGAGGATAGTATGAGCATTTTTAAAAGGTAGCCCAGGGAAATAAATGATTCAGAAAAGTATATTTAGAGTTATTTTATGAAATTAACACACACAGTGATGGTTTAAAAGTCAAGAAAAAGACTGTATGTTGTTTTTAAATGAACAAGTGCCACTTTAGGAGGAAGGAGAGATAGTTGGGACATTACCTAAGGCTGTTTTTTAAATGGCACGCCCATAGCCTGAGTTAGTTGAGGAAGTAGTATGTTGACCCTTTCCCTAAAATCAGCTCCACTAGCCTGAGTTAGTCAGAGGAAGTAGTATGGGGACCCTATTTTTAAATCACTACTGAGTTAGTCAGAGGAAGTAGTATGTTTTTTTTTAAATCACGCTCCATAGCCTGAGTTAGTCCCTATTGTTTTATACAGTGCACTACATAGAATAGGAGGCCATTTGGGAAGTAGCCTAGGTCCTCCAAAATCGTTCCTCCCAGTCAGCTGCTGGGTGTGTTCCTCCTCAGTGCTTAATGCAGGGAAATGATTTGGAAATGACTGTCTGTCATACCTGAGGGTAGATGGTGGTTTAGCTTGAATATGGAAAAAATAGGCTACAGCACTTTAGTCAGAGGAAGTAGTATGTTGTTTTTTAAATCACGCTCCATAGCCAGAGTTAGTCAGAGGAAGTAGTATGTTGTTTTTTAAATCACGCTCCATAGCCTGAGTTAGTCAGAGGAAGTAGTATGTTGTTTTTTTAAATCACGCTCCATAGCCTGAGTTAGTCAGAGGAAGTAGTATGTTGTTTTTTAAATCACGCTCCATAGCCTGAGTTAGTCAGAGGAAGTAGTATGTTGTTTTTTAAATCACGCTCCATAGCCTGAGTTAGTCAGAGGAAGTAGTATGTTGTTTTTTAAATCACGCTCCATAGCCTGAGTTAGTCAGAGGAAGTAGTATGTTTTTTTTAAATCACGCTCCATAGCCTGAGTTAGTTAGAGGAAGTAGTATGTTGTTTTTTAAATCACGCTCCATAGCCTGAGTTAGTCAGAGGAAGTAGTATGTTGTTTTTTAAATCACGCTCCTGCCCTGATTTCAGAGGTTTGGACACTGACGAGCAGAATAACATCTCCTTGACTGACTACTGTGTAATACACTAGTAAACTCTTTATGCGTCCCAAATTGCACCCTATTCCCTATATAGCCCTATGGGCCCTGGTCAAAAGTAGTGCACTACATAGGGAGCCATATTTGTATTTTAACTAGATCAGTTCAGTTCAGTTAAGTCAGTTAAGTCAGTTCAGAACAAATTCTTATTTACAATGACAGCCTACTCCGGCCAAACCCTAACGACGCTGGGCCAATTGTGCGCCGCCCTATGGGACTCCCAATCACGGCCGGTTGTGATACAGCCTGGAATCAAACCAGGGTCTGTAGTGACGCCTCTAGCACTGAGATGCAGCGCCTTAAGACCGCTGAGCCACTAAGCCTCTGTCTGAGGGGATGTACACACTCCAGCTGTATTCCCTCTCAGCTGGCGAACGGCCACAGGAGTCATCCAATGTGACTTCCCTTCAGATGATCAGAACATTGTAATTATGGGCGACAGAGCAGCGTGTAATTTTGGTCTAGAGCTCTGTAGCAGAATGTCATTGAATGGTGACTTCCAACTGAATGGTGAAAGGTCAAAAGTTCAACAATGTCTTTATTCCAGAACTTCCATATACAGAATGCACAGGGGCATTTCCCGGGAGTAAAACAAGCAACTTGCATGGGTTTAACAGTTTACAGTAAGGTATTTAGCTGACAGTTTACAGTAAGGTATTTAGCTGACAGTTTACAGTAAGGTATTTAGCTGACAGTTTACAGTTAGTATTTAGCTGACAGTTTACAGTAAGGATTTAGCTGACAGTTTACAGTAAGGATTTAGATGGATTTGGTCTGGAGACTGAAGGGAAGGGAAGGAAGAGAAGGTAGAAGGGACAGAAAGACAGAAGGGAAGAGGGGCTTGGGAAATCAGTCTACTCCCTAGGTTTTCAGTGTCCATGCTCCATGTTTATTTGGCCTGCAGCCAGTATAGGTCACCCCAAGCCAGTATAGGTCACCCCAAGCCAGTATAGGTCACCCCAAGCCAGTATAGGTCACCCCAAGCCAGTATAGGTCACCCCAAGCCAGTATAGGTCACTCCAGGCCAGGACAGTATAGGTCACTCCAGGCCAGGACAGTATAGGTCACCCCAGGCCAAGACAGTATAGGTCACCTCAAGCCAGTATAGGTCCCCCCAGGCCAGGACAGTATAGGTCCCCCCAGGCCGGGCCAGTATAGGTCACCCAAGGCCGGGCCAGTATAGGCCACCCCAGGCCGGGCCAGTATAGGTCACCCAAGGCCAGTATTGGCCACCACAAGTCAGTATAGGTCACCCCAGGCCAGGCAAGTCAGGTCCCCCCAGGCCAGTATAGGTCACCCCAGGCCAGTATAGGTCTCCCAAGGCCAGTGTTGGCCACCACAAGTCAGTATAGGTCACCCCAGGCCAGGCAAGTCAGGTCCCCCCAGGCCAGTATAGGGCACCCCAGGCCAGGTCAGTTTAAGTCACCCCAGTTGATAGGTCACGCCAGGCCAGTATAGGTCACCCCAGGCCAGTATAGGTCACCCCAGGCCAGTATAGGTCACCCCAGGCCAGTATAGGTCACCCCAGGCCAGTATAGGTCACCCCAGGCCAGTATAGGTCACCCCAGGCCAAGGCCTATACAGTGCTGCAGGAGATTCTGAGGGACATTGCTGACTGGATACAGTGTTTTTCATGACAGTGGCGTATGGGAGGTAGGGGAAGTCCCCAGAGGGAGAATTGACATCTGGGCCACAGCGGTGAAAGGCTGCTGCCTTGCTTACTGCTGCTTTACACTGTCAATCACAGACACGCTTCTATTTAGTCCTGCCTGGTTTCTGGCTTCATATAACACTTAGTCACTCAGTCAATCACCCCAGGCTTGGGTTACACTCGGTCAATCACAACAAGCCTGAACGCTTAGTTTCTCTGGCATCAGATTCTGTCTAATCTGGTGGTTCTCTCTGTTCTCTCTCCCTCTTCTCTCTTTCTCTGTTCTCAACTCTTCTCCCTCCTCTCTCTGTTCTCTGATTCTCTCTTTATCTTTCTATATCTTTCTATATCTCTCCCTCTCTCTTTCTCCCCCCTCTCTCTTTCTCCCCCTCTCTATCCCCCCCCCTCTCTCTCTCTCTCCCCCTCTCTCTCTCTATTTCTCCACAGCTCTTCGCCATTTCCTTCTCCTGGGCGTTCCACGAGGTCCCACCCCCTAAGTACCAGCACTACGACCCCTTGACCTCTGAACTCCTCCTGTGTGACCAGTGTCCGCCCGGCACGGCCGTCCTGACCCACTGTACCGCCGAAACCCCCACCGCCTGCTCGCCGTGCCCCGAGCGGTCCTTCTCAGAACACTGGCACTGGGGCGACAGCTGCCAATACTGCACGACCGTCTGCAAGGAGAGGCAGCTGGTCAGTCAGGAGTGTAACAGAACCCACGACCAGCTGTGTGAGTGTATTCCAGGCTACCACCTGGTGGTGGAGTTCTGCATTAAACACACGTCCTGCCCACCTGGCTTCGGCGTAACTGCTCTAGGTAGGTCATCTATGTTGTTATTACAATCAACCAATGACTGAATGAATTGATTGACTGAAATGTTGTTGTTTTTGGTTTTGGTTTTATGATGCACATGAAGCTGTGGTGCTGAAGGTTCTTGTTCATTCTTTAAACTGCTGTTGGTTTATTTAACTTGGCTGAAGATCCTCCCTCTCTTTTGATTGGTACTTCCAGTTATATACTCATACATAATGGTTTGCAAATGTTATTCCTGGTCAGCCCATGTCCTCAGAGGGGGAAGTGTTTACTCAGCCTGTGGTAGGTCTAATCAGTCTATAATATAATAGTACTGTACTCTCCATTACCCAGAATCCACTGCTGTATGGTCCTGACCTGTTCTGTTCTCTATGAGAGCCCACTGATAGTACTGAGTGTGTTGGCAGAGGACCAGACAGAGGCAGAGCTGTGAGTGGCAGGCCTTTTCATCAGACATAATAACTCTGCTGCCTGGCTGTCATCATCACCAGGATCTCTCCTCTCCTGTCAGCTCACTCAGATAGGGTATGTCCCACATGTCCCTATATAGTGCACTGCTTTTGACCAGAGCCCTATGTGCCCTCATTCTAAAATAGTGCACTATATAGGGAACAGGGTGCCATTTGGGATGCAACCAAAGCTAAGCAGGATCAAGATCACGGCAGACACTAAACTACGCCTTTGTCATTTGTACGTTGTTCTCGTTGGCCTCCTTCCCCTCCTTTTAATTATAACGTTCCTCAGCCTTCAGTCCTGGTTTGTGATTCAGACGTATTCCAGGCCAGAGGAGGAGAGGGGAGGGGAGGGGAGTGGAGGAGAGGAGGGGAGAGGCTGGGAGAGAGGGGAGAGAAGAGGGGTGATGAGAGGGGAAGGAAAGAAGATGAGAGGGGAGAAGAGAGGAGAGGAGAGGGGAAGAGGGGAGGGGAGGGGGGAAGAGGGGGGAGAGAGAAGAGAGGGGAGGAGAGAGGGGAGGAGAGAGGGAGGGGAGGGGAGGGGAGGAGGAGGGGAGAGAGAGGGGAGGAGGAGAGGGGGAGAGGGGAGGAGAAGAGAGGAGAGGGGAGGAGAGAGAGGGAGAGGGAGAGGAGAAGAGAGAGAGAGGAGAGGAGGGAGGGGAGGAGAGAGGGAGGGGAGGGGAGAGAGAGAGAGGAGAGGGGAGGAGAAGTGGAGATGAGAGGGGGGAAGGAGGAGATGAGAGAGGAGAGAGGAGAGGAGAGAGAGGAGAGAGAGGGGAGAGGGGGAGGAGAAGAGAGGAGAGGGGAGAAGAGAGGGAGGGGAGGAGAAGAGAGGAGAGGGGAGGAGAGAGGAGAGGGGAGGAGGAGAAGAGGGGGAGAGGAGGAGAGGGGAGGAGAAGATGGGAGGGGAGGGAGGGAGGAGAGAGGAGGGGGGAGGAGGAGAGGAGGGGGGAGAGGGAAGGTTTCCTAGAGAGAGAGGGGAGGAGAAGAGACTGGGGCTGGAAGAGGTTTTCCTACCTGAGGGGAATCAGAAGTGAGACTGGGGCTGGAAGATGAGGGAGAAGAGAGGGAGGGGAGGGATCAGAGAGAGGGGAGGGGGGAGACTGGGGAGGGAGGAGAAGGGGAGGAGGAGAGAGGGGTCTGATCAGAGACTGGGGCTGGAAGATGTTTCCTAGAGGAGAGGGGATCAGACAGAGAGAGGGGAGGATCAGGAGATATTTCCTCTCTGTCTCTGGAGGGACTGGGAGGAGAGAGAGAGAGACTGGGGAGGGAAGATGACCTGAGTCTGTATCAGGGAGGGGCTGGAGAGAGAGGATAAGATAGAGAGAGTCTCTGGAGGAGAGGAGACTGGGGCTGGAAGAGTTTCCTAGGGGGGAGAGGAGGGGAAGGGTGGTGGAGAGGAGTGGAGGGTTTTGTTTCTGGACAGAGTTTTAGTTTCAATAGTCTGTTGAACGTCTCAGTTAGAGATGATGAATAGAGACATGTCAGATTCTATTGGAGACAGTTAGACAGGATCAGCTCCATATTTCCTCTCTGTCTCTGTATCAGACGGTTAGACTGGGGCTGGAAGATGTTTCCTACCTGAGTCTGTATCAGACAGACTGGGGCTGGAAGATGTTTCCTACCTGAGTCTGTATCAGACAGTTAGACTGGGGCTGGAAGATGTTTCCTACCTGAGTCTGTATCAGACAGTTAGACTGGGGCTGGAAGATGTTTCCTACCTGAGTCTGTATCAGACTGTTAGACTGGGGCTGGAAGATGTTTCCTACCTGAGTCTGTATCAGACTGTTAGACTGGGGCTGGAAGATGTTTCCTACCTGAGTCTGTATCAGACAGTTAGACTGGGGCTGGAAGATGTTTCCTACCTGTGTCTGTATCAGACAGACTGGGGCTGGAAGATGTTTCCTACCTGAGTCTGTATCAGACGGTTAGACTGGGGCTGGAAGATGTTTCCTACCTGTGTCTGTATCAGACAGACTGGGGCTGGAAGATGTTTCCTACCTGAGTCTGTATCAGACGGTTAGACTGGGGCTGGAAGATGTTTCCTACCTGAGTCTGTATCAGAAGGTTAGACTGGGGCTGGAAGATGTTTCCTACCTGAGTCTGTATCAGACAGTTAGACTGGGGCTGGAAGATGTTTCCTACCTGAGTCTGTATCAGACAGTTAGACTGGGGCTGGAAGATGTTTCCTACCTGAGTCTGTATCAGACAGTTAGACTGGGGCTGGAAGATGTTTCCTACCTGAGTCTGTATCAGACAGACTGGGGCTGGAAGATGTTTCCTACCTGAGTCTGTATCAGACAGACTGGGACTGGAAGATGTTTCCTACCTGAGTCTGTATCAGACAGACTGGGGCTGGAAGATGTTTCCTACCTACCTAATTTGTTTCAAATTGGGATTAACATTGATTTAATTGTACAATTATTTTAGTCAATGAACTTCACAAAATACTCTGTAATGTCAAAGTGGAAGAACAATTCAAATAGAGATTTTTTTTAAATTAATGTAAAATAAAACACTAATATATCTTGATTAATGAAGTATTCAACCCGCTGAGTCAATACATGTTAGAATAACCTTTGGCAGCGATTACAGCTTTTTACAGTCTTTTCTGGACATCTCCTGTCTGACCTTTTATTTCCTTTGTTTTGTCATTATTTAGGCTGGTCAGGGTGAGAGTTGGGGTGGGAAGTCTATGTTTGTTTTTCTATGATTTTGGGGATCTCTATGTTTCGGCCTAGTATGGTTCTCAATCAGAGGCAGGTGTCATTAGTTGTCTCTGATTGAGAATCATACTTAGGTAGCCTGGGTTTCACTGTTTGTTTATTGGGTGATTGTCTATGTTAGTTGCTTGTGTTCAGCACAGTTCTCATTATAGCGTCACGGTCGTTTCACGGTCGTTATTCGTTTATTGTTTTGTATAGTTTGACAAGCTGAACAGTGAATTTGTCTCCTAGTGTCTGATGTAAAGCAGACTGAATCACGTTTTGCTTAGTTCTATTCGGTTTATTTTTCCCTCAAACTCCCTAGTCCTTGCCGATGACAAGCATACCCATAACAAAATGCAGCCACCATCTTCCTTGAAAATATTAAGATTGAATAACGCTTTGTATTTAGGACAAAAAGTTAATTGCTTTGCCACATTCTTTTCAGTATTTTTTTGTGCCTAATTGCAAATATATTTTTTATTCTGGAAATGTTTCTTTATTTTCACTCAGTCCTTTATGTTATTATTTCTGGAGTAACTACAGTGTTGTTGATCCATCCTCAGTTATCTCCTATCTCAGCCATTAAACTCTGTAACTGTTTTAAAATCACCATTGGTGAAATCCCTGAGCAGTTTCCTTCCTCTCTGGCAACTGAGTTGGAAAGGGTTCCTGTATCTTTGTAGTGACTGGGTGTATTGATACACCATCCAAAGCGTAATGAATAACTGCACCATGCTCAAAGGGATATTTTTACCCATCTACCAATAGGTTCCCTTCTTTTTACGAAAACATTGGAAAACCTCCCTGGTCTTTGTGGTTGAATCTGTGCTTGAAATTCACTGCTTGACTGAGAGACCTTACAGATAATTGAATGTATGGGGTACAGAGATGGGGTAGTCATCATTTTAAAAATTCTGAACACTACCAAAACATTTCTGACGCATTGAAGGTCCCCAAGAACAAAGTGGCCTCCATCATTCTTAAATGTAAAAAGTTTGCAACCACCAGGGTTCTTCCAAGAGCTGGCCACCCGGCCAAACTGAGCAATCAGGGGAGAAGGGCCTTGATCAGGGAGCTGACTAAGAATCCGATGGTCAATCTGACAGAGCTCCAGAGTTCCTCTGTGGAGATGGGTGAACCTTTCAGAAGGACAACCATCTCTGCAGCGCTCCACCAATCAGGCCTTTATGGTAGAGTGGCCAGACGGAAGCCACTCCTCAGTAAAAGGCACATGACAGCCCGCTTGGAGTTAGCCAAAAGGCACCTAAAGACTCAGACCATGAGAAACAAAATTCTCTGGTCTGATGAAACCAAGATCGAACTCTTTGGCCTGAATGCCAAGCATCACGTCTGGAGGAAACCTGGCACCATCCCTACGGTGAAGCATGGTGGTGGCAGCATCAGGCAGTGGGGATGTTTTTCAGCGGCAGGGACTGGGAGACTAGTCAGAATCAAGGGAAAGATAAACGGAGCAAAGTACAGAGAGATCCTTAATGAAAACCTGCTCCAGAGCGCTCAGGACCTCAGACTGGGGTGAAGGTTCACCTTCCAACAGGACAATGTCCTTGAGGGTCCCTGCCAAAACCCGGGCATCTCTGGAGAGACAATGAAAATAGCTGTGCAGCAACACTCCCCATCCTACCTGACAGAGCTTGAGAAGATCTGCAGAGAAGACTGGGAGAAACTCCCCAAATACAGGTGTGCCAAGCTTGTAGCGTCATACCCAAGAAGACTCCAGGCCGTAATCGCTGCCAAAGGTGCTTCAACAAAGTACTGAGTAAAGGGTCTGAATACTTATGTAAATGTGATATTTCAGTTTTTTTGTATTTTTATACATGTGCAAAAATGTCTGAAAAAACAGTTTTTTGCTTTGTCATTATGGGGTATTGTGTGTCGATTGATGAGAAAATAAGTCTGTAATGTAACAAAATATAGAAGAAGTTAAGTGGTCTGTATACTTTCCAAATAGCCTGTATGGCTTGTCAACCTGAGGATCTATGACCACTGTATGGCTTGTCAACCTGAGGATCTATGACCACTGTATGGCTTGTCAACCTGAGGATCTATGACCACTGTATGGCTTGTCAACCTGAGGATCTATGACCACTGTATGGCTTGTCAACCTGAGGATCTATGACCACTGTATGGCTTGTCAACCTGAGGATCTATGACCTCTGTATGGCTTGTCAACCTGAGGATCTATGACCACTGTATGGCTTGTCAACCTGAGGATCTATGACCACTGTATGGCTTGTCAACCTGAGGATCTATGACCACTGTATGGCTTGTCAACCTGAGGATCTATGACCACTGTATGGCTTGTCAACCTGAGGATCTATGACCACTGTATGGCTTGTCAACCTGAGGATCTATGACCACTGTATGGCTTGTCAACCTGAGGATCTATGACCACTGTATGGCTAGTCAACCTGAGGATCTATGACCACTGTATGGCTTGTCAACCTGAGGATCTATGACCGCTGTATGGCTTGTCAACCTGAGGATCTATGACCGCTGTATGGCTTGTCAACCTGAGGATCTATGACCGCTGTATGGCTTGTCAACCTGAGGATCTATGACCTAGTGAAGATGCTCTGCTGGTCACTTGTAGTAATAACTAGTCATTTCATATAGACTTATGAGTTAATGTACACAAATATGCCTTGTCACACGCTTTGTCATCATGCCATCTGTTTTCACGCAAATATGCCTTGTCACACGCTTTGTCATCCTGTCATCTGTTTTCACGCAAATATGCCTTGTCACACGCTTTGTCATCATGTCATCTGTTTTCACGCAAATATGCCTTGTCACACGCTTTGTCATCACGTCATCTGTTTTCACACAAATATGCCTTGTCACCTTGTCATCTCTGTCAAATATGATCATACTGGATGCATGAAGGACCGTATACAGTCTCCGATTCTCACTTCTTCTCTGTTCTAAAGCAGGATGTGGTAGATAGCGTTATAGCACCGTTTAGTAGTTTACTCCTGTCTAAACAATGAAACTCCACAGATCCACTGCTGCTTTATAATGAGAACCACGTACCACAACTTGTAACTTGACATATTGGAAATGTATAACCTGAAGAGGCTTGATGTGAAAAGAGCCATTTCTCTCAGATTGTGATTAAAAACATGATCCCCACCTGTAAAAAAAAAAAAAAAAAGAAAGAAATGATCTTGGTCAGGTGTCATAAATTGGAAGTTTGTTTTGTGTTCTGCTCTCCTAGGTACACCAGAGATAGACACGGCGTGTGAGGCGTGTCCGCAGGGCCTGTTCTCCAGCCGGATGTCTGCCAGCGAGCCATGTGTGCCTCACAGGAACTGCTCTGAGCTGGGCTTGAAGACCCTCCGACCAGGGACCCCCACCCAGAACACACTGTGTGAGAACAAGGCTGAAGGATCTGTCCTGGAGTGCTCCCAACACCACACACAGTGTCACACTGGTGAGAATATTGTCATGTTTGTCATTTATTATCTTGTCTTGTCCCTGTGCTTCCCATTCTATTCGTTTCCCTCTGCTGGTCTTATTTGGTTCTTTCCCTCCTTCTAGTATCTTTTTCCCCCCTCCTCTCTCACTGCAAATATCTCTTTTTATTCGAAATGTTTCTTTATTCCCAGCTGTTCCTATTCCCTAATCATCATTTAGTCTTCTGGAGTAACACCTGTTCCCGATCCTTTCCCCTGATTAGAGTCCCTATTTATCCTTTGTGTTCCGTTCCTGTCCCTCGGTTCCTTTATTGTATTCACCATGCTGTGATTGCGTTTCGCCCTGTCCTGTCGTGTTTTTGCAACGTGATTGTGTAAAGCCCTTCCTGTGTTTTTTGCCTTCATCAGATGCTGCGTGTGAGCAGGTGTCTTGATACACCATCCGCGCGACCTGCAGTCTGAATAACTTCTCCAGTTGTTTCCCTCTACAAGTCTAGAGGAGGTTACCCTGTTTTGGACTTAAATAAACTCTGTTTCTGTTAAGTGCTGGGTCCTCTTTCACCTTGACAGAAGGAACATTGGAATGGACCCCGACTCAGGTCTTTACACTGGTCAAGATCCTGTGCCATGCTGCAGACAAAGGAGTTGTCACTGCTCGCCATGCCGTGGAGAACCTGGCCGCTCAGGTTTGACCTCTCTGGACAGTTCCAGAGTCTACGTCTCGTGCCACCTGTTACTTCCTGGCCTCCATCCTCCAGAATAGGGTTAATAACCCACCTTGCTACTCCGGGCAGCCCACTGAGTGGCTCCTTTCTCACGCAGTGTGAGCTGTGCTCTCCCAACCCAACACATACTCAGGGAGAAGGGCCTTGTCATCCTCCTTACTGGCGGACTAAGAATGGGGCACAGCTATCTGGGAGGCAGGCTGAGCTCTAACAAGTTCCAGAACTTTAAAGAGGAGATGATTCGGGTTTTTGACCTTTCAGTTTTTGGTAGGGAGGACTAGGGCCCTGGCTTCCTTATGCCAAGCGGTCCATAACCATTATTCTATTGAGTTTCGCACTCTTGCTGCCTCTAGTGAGTCCAGAGCCGGCCACTCGCTCGTTTTCTGGAGGGACTCCACGCAGTGGTTAAGGATGATTCTCTCCCGGGAGGTTCCTTCAGATGTGGACTCTTTGTTCTTGTGGAGATTGCTCTCGCCATCCGCATAGAAAGACAGGTAGATCTTCGTCACCGGGCTCGTGGAAGAGACGCATCAACGGTGTTTCCCTGCTCCGCATCGCAACCATCTCCCTCCTCTGGCTTTGAAGCTGAGCCCATGCAGCTGGGAGGGATTCGCACTCGACTAAGGAGAGGGAACGGAGGATCACCAACCGCCTGCTCATTGCAGGAGTTGCTGGACATTTTGTTTTCATGTCCAGTAAGAGGCCAGGGCCCATCAGTAAGCGGAGGGCAGAATGAGGCGAAACTACTCAGTCCTCTTCATCTAGATCTTGTACTACATGTCGGTCCATCTACGCTGGACCGGTTCGGGTGAAATGCAGTGCCTTGATTGACTCTGGGGCTGAGGTTGTTTCATGGACAGGAAGCATGGGTCGGAAACATAACATTCCTTTCAGACCGTTAGACAAGCCTACGCCCATGTTTGCCTTAGATGGTAGTCATCTTCCCAGTATCAAATTTGAGACACTACCTTTAACTCCACAGTATCTGTAACACAGTGAGACTATTTCTTTTTTGATTTTCCGTTCACCGTTTACACCTGTTGTTTTGGGTCATCCCTGGCAGTATGTCATAATCCTTCTATTAATTGGTCTAGTAAGATCCTACTCCAGGAACGTTTCTTGTCATGTGAAGTGGTAATGTCTGCCATCCCTCCCGTTTCTTCTCTCCCTACTGGAGATTTGACAGGAGTGCCGGAGGAATATCATGATCTGAATACGGTCTGTCAGTCGGTCCCAGCCAACTCCCTTCCTCCTCACCGGTCGTATGATTGTAGTATTGATCTCCTTCCAGGGACCACGCCTCCTCGAAAGACTATACTCTCTGTCGGCTCCCAAAAGGCTCTCGAGGATTATTTGTCTGTGTCTCTTGACGCCGGTACCATAGTGCCTTCTTCTTCTCCTGTTAAATTTTTGTTAAGAAAAAGGACGGTACTCTAACTGAGTCTTATCGAGGGAACATAAGTCTGTAAATTAAAAAATCTGTTATGGGTATTTTTCCCCTTATGTCATCAGCCTCGAATTCTGAAAAGCCAGTGCTTTACTAAGTTTGGACCTTGTAAACCAAATAGCAAAATGTCAAACTGGCGTTTAACACTCCCGTTAGACCAAGTACCGGGTTCTGCCTGAGGATCTATGACCACTGTATTTTGTCAACCATTAGTTAATGATGTTCTATGAGAGACATGCTTGAACACCTGAGGATCTTGACGATATCCTGATTTTTCTCAACCTCGAGATCTGTGACCACTGTATGGCTTTCAACTTTTGAGGATCTGACCACGTAAAGGCTGAGAAGGCTTGTCAACCTGAGGCATCAGATGGATTGAAACTATGGCTTCCAACCTGAGGATTGACCACTCCAAGGTCACGTGTCAGTTCTTTTAGGTCTATGACCACTATGGCTTTCAACCTGAGGATCTATGACCAGTTGGCAGCTCTTATGTCAACCTGAGGATCTCCAGTTTGGCGTCAACCTGAGGATCACTAGACTCACTGTAGGCTTGTCAACCTGAGGATCGTATGACCACTAAGGCTTCCAACCTGAGGATCATGACCCTCATGGCTTGTCAATCTGAGGCATCTATGACCACTGTATGGGTAACCTGAGGATCTATGACCACTGTATGGCGAATGTCAACCTGAGGTCGTTTGGACAGACCATAAGAACCTTGAGTACATCCGTTCTGCCATGGCTTGTCCCTGAGGTCAAGCTCGTTGGGCGTTGTTTGAAGGATCGTTTCAGTTTGTGTCAACCTGTAGCAAGAACACCAAGCCTGATGCCTTATCCCGTCTGTTTAGTTCTTCTGAGGCTTCTATGATCTCGAAGGGGATTCTTCCTTATCTGTTGTCGGGTTGACCTGGGTATTGAAAGACATAACTCCAGGCGCCGCATCTATAACCATCCTGTTTCCACACAAATCAGTTCTTCAGTGGGCTCACTCTGCCAAGTTAGCTGGTCATCCCAAATATGCCTTGTCATTCACGCTTTTGTGGCCACTCAGGAGCGTCATCTGTGGCTGCGTGTTCAGATATGCCTTGTCAGAAGAAGTCTGGTAATTTTTTTCTGCTTCTGCTCCTGTCTTGCTGGGTCTCAGTCTGTTCCCTGCCATCGCATCTCTCCTGTTCTTGTCCCTGCCCATTCTGTGTCTCACTGTCCCAGTACTCAGGACCGAGTAGTCTCCGATTCTCCTTTTTCTGTTCTAAAGCACGGTCCCAGACGTTTACTCCTGTCTAAACAATGATTTCCTCCAGATCCCCAGTGCTTTCCCGAGAGCGCCAGGAGAACCGGTACCACAACTTGTATGTTTGTCATTTAGAAATGTATAACCTGAAGAGGCTCTGCTGGTCTTAGCCATTCCTTCTCTCAGATTGTGATTAAAAACTGATCCCTATTCCCCTAATCATCATTTAAAAAAAGAAAGAACATGATCCTTTCAGGAGTCCCATTTAAGTTTGTTTTGGTTCCTCCTCTCCCGTAGGTACACCAGATTGTATAGACCACGGCGTGTGAGGCGTGTCCCAGGGCCTTTCTGCCAGTGATGTCTGCCAGTCCTGCCATGTTTTTGCCTTCATCAGGAACTGCTCTGAGCTGGGCTTGAAGACCCTCCCTACCAGGGACCCAGTCCACCCGAACACAGTTGTGAGAACAAGGCTGTGGAGGATCTGTCCTGGACTTAAATAAACTCCCAACACCACACACAGTGTCACACCTGTGAAAATATACAGGATAATGGTGATATATGCCAGACTCTCTTATCCAAAGCGATTTAAAGTCATACATTGTTGTTTTTTTTGTATGGGTGGCCCCAGCGGGAATCAAACCCACTACCTTTGGCGTTGCGAACGCCACGCTCTACCTCCTGAGCTGCACATGACCACAGCACATGCACCACGTAATGTCTATTTAAAAAAGTAATGAGCATCCCTAATCCACAGCTCTGCACGACGACCCACTCAGCTTCACACTGACTAAATGACCACAGTGTCTGACTCCTGTACTTTTACTAAGTATGTGAGTCTGAATGGGACAGATGTGCAACAGAGGTTAATGAGTAACTTCACCTGAAACTGAAAGACTTGTTTTCACTCCCCAAGAAAATACCTAGCCTTGATCTCAGCAGGTAAACACTGGTTGAAACCCAGTTAATCACAGCTGCCTACAGCGTTTCACTTGAACAGCAGGTCAACATCATCCCACTAACTCCAGACATCATCCCACTAACTCCAGACATCATCCCACTAACTCCAGACATCATCCCACTAACTCCAGACATCATCCCACTAACTCCAGACATCATCCCACTAACTCCACTAACTCCAGACATCATCCCTAACTAACTCCAGACATCATCCCACTAACTCATCCCACTAACTCCACTAACTCCAGACATCATCCCACTAACTCCACTAACTCCAGACATCATCCCACTAACTCCAGACGTCATCCCACTAACTCCAGTAACTCCAGACATCATCCCAATAACTCCAGATGTCATCCCCTAACTCCAGATGTCATCCCACTAACTCCAGGTCATCCCATCCCACTAAGACATCATCCCAGTAACTCCAGGCGTCATCCCACTAACTCCACTAACTCCAGACGTCATCCCACTAACTCCACTAACCAGGCGTCATCCCACTAACTCCCAGGCGTCATCCCACTAACTCCAGGCGTCATCCCACTAACTCCAGGCGTCATCCCACTAACTCCAGGCGTCATCCCACTAACTCCAGGCGTCATCCCACTAACTCCAGGCGTCTTCCCACTAACTCCAGGCGTCTTCCCACTCAACTCCAGGCGTCATCCCACTAACTCCAGGCGTCATCCCACTAACTCCAGGCGTCATCCCACTAACTCCAGGCGTCATCCCACTAACTCCAGGCGTCATCCCACTAACTCCAGGCGTCATCCCACTAACTCCAGGCGTCATCCCACTAACTCCAGGCGTCATCCCACTAACTCCAGGCGTCATCCCACTAACTCCAGGCGTCATCCCACTAACTCCAGGCGTCATCCCACTAACTCCAGGCGTCATCCCACTAACTCCAGGCGTCATCCCACTAACTCCAGGCGTCTTCCCACTAACTCCAGGCGTCTTCCCACTAACTCCAGGCGTCATCCCACTAACTCCAGGCGTCATCCCACTAACTCCAGGCGTCATCCCACTAACTCCAGGCGTCATCCCACTAACTCCAGGCGTCATCCCACTAACTCCAGGCGTCATCCCACTAACTCCAGGCGTCATCCCACTAACTCCAGGCGTCATCCCACTAACTCCAGGCGTCATCCCACTAACTCCAGGCGTCATCCCACTAACTCCAGGCGTCATCCCACTAACTCCAGGCGTCATCCCACTAACTCCAGGCGTCATCCCACTAACTCCAGGCGTCATCCCACTAACTCCAGGCGTCTTCCCACTAACTCCAGGCGTCTTCCCACTAACTCCAGGCGTCTTCCCACTAACTCCAGGCGTCTTCCCACTAACTCCAGGCGTCTTCCCACTAACTCCAGGCGTCTTCCCACTAACTCCAGGCGTCTTCCCACTAACTCCAGGCGTCATCCCACTAACTCCAGGCGTCATCCCACTAACTCCAGGCGTCATCCCACTAACTCCAGGCGTCATCCCACTAACTCCAGGCGTCATCCCACTAACTCCAGGCGTCATCCCACTAACTCCAGGCGTCATCCCACTAACTCCAGGCGTCATCCCACTAACTCCAGGCGTCATCCCACTAACTCCAGGCGTCATCCCACTAACCCCAGGCGTCATCCCACTAACCCCAGGCGTCATCCCACTAACCCCAGGCGTCATCCCACTAACTCCAGTAACTCCAGACAGTTTTTTCTTGAGCAGATGGTCTGGGGGCCGGAACACACTTACAGATAATTTGTAGACTGCATGAAGCCCAAACATATATAATATTTGACTAATACATAATAATTTCAAACCTTGCATACATTTGTATAGGGCGGCTCACATCCCATAGGGCGGCTCACATCCCATAGGGCGGCTCACATCCCATAGGGCGGCTCACATCCCATAGGGCGGCTCACATCCCATAGGGCGGCTCACATCCCATAGGGCGGCTCACAAATGGCCCATCGTCGTCCCGGTTAGGGTTTGGCCGGTGTAGGCCGTCATTGTAAATAGGAATTTGTTCTTATCTGACTTGCCAAGTTAAATAAAGGTTAAATAAAATAAGAAGTTTATGACCACGTGTCTTTCTAGTTTACGTGGGAATACTTGAACAGATTTCCTAAATTAAAATCAATTGGAGCTGATTTGCTGGGGTTTTTACAAGTATTTTATGCCTAACCATGAAAAACATGTTTTTTTTTTGCTCACAGGTCGTCAGTTTGGGTCTTACTCAGGCTGAAACCATGAAGAATGCTGCTGAGATCACACACATACACACACACACACACACCACACCACACCACAGAACCACAACACATTAGACTGAGCCTGATGAGTCTCCCAGGAGACCGAACACAGTACTGAGTTCTCATTCTAGAACCAGAACGATGCACACAGAACACCTGTCTTCCATCACACCATCTCTGCTGTGTGATGTATCACAATGAGCCGTGTCAGGGGGAAGTTGACTTCCATGAGAATCAACTCTTCACATGAAACTGAGTTCCTATAGGATGACTAACAACTCTCAGAGTAGAACACCCAGAACTGTTACTTTCCCTGGGGACTGACGCTCTCCTTAACAATTCATTCAGGATTTGTTTTCGTAGGATAGGACACACATACAATTACAATGATTCAGTCCTTCTATTTCTATGGTGACACCGCAGATCCTTTGCAAAGAATTAGAAAATAGTTTGAAGTAAAAATGTCAAATTGAGAGGAAATATGTCTTAAGCCGTTGGTTTAGATTTGAGAAAATGCTCTAAGTCAGACCTGCTGTAAGTCAGACCTGCTGTAAGTCAGACCTGCTGTAAATCTATCAGTAGGTGCAGACAATTCTCATCCTGAGAACTTGAAGCAGTACATCTCCATTTACCCAGTACTTTTCTATCATTGCACATTGCAGGTATACAAAGGTTTTGACATAAATACAGTAATCATGGCATCAGTGTAGCCCCACACCCGACCACCAGGGTAACCCCCAACCAACTCAGCCCTGCTGTAGGTCAGACCTGCATCCCAAAATGGCACCCTATTACCTATATAGTGCACTACTTTTGACCAGAGCCCTAGTGGCCCTGGTCAAAAGTGGTGCACTATAAAGGGAATGCGGTGCACTTTCGGAGTCAACTACAGACTTAGGAACGAAGCCAGAAGTACATAAGGAGGAAGGAGGAGAGGCTGTGAGGGGAAATGAGTGTGTCGCCGCTGGGATGGAACAAAGAAGTGAGAGGAAGTGATGTTTTCATTATCTGGTCTGGTAATGACTGGATACCCTCCATTACACACACACACACACACACACACACACACCACATCAGAGTGAGCCTGATGAGTCTCCCAGGAAACCAAACACAGTACTGAGTTCTAGAACCAGAACGATACACACAGAACACCTTTGTTCCATCACAGCAGGTCTGCTGTGTGACGTATCACAGTGAGCCGTATCGGGAGGAGGTTGAGGTCCATCTCCACGGGCGTTGAGGTCTTCATGTGAACTGGTGCTCATCATCTAGTGATTTGATATCTGTTCAATAGAATAAATGAATGTTTATTTGATAGAACCTGAATCAGAAAGGCTGTTTCTGGAATAGGATACAATTATGGTCCCAATAGAGTAAACCTAACACATCTGTCTCTTCACACAGAATCAATCAACATCTCAATGTATCGGAAAGAAAACATGTACCTAAGTACCAGGATGTAACGTCGGTGTCATCTCTCTCTCTCTCCCTCTGTCTCAGACGTGTCGCTGTGTGAGGAGGCCATCTTCCAGTCTCTGGCATCTCTCCGTCTGTCCTCCGTCCCCCTGGAGCGTCTCCTGGAGAGCCTGCCTGGGAAGAGGGTGGACAGGAAGAGTCTGGAGAAGCTTAAGAAGGCCTGCTCCCCCCAGCAGCAGATACTACTCCTGTTGAGACTCTGGAGAGAACAGAACAAAGACCAGGTTAAACTCTACGGCATCATTCAAGGTCAGTAGGATCTGTTTAGTAGAGCTCTGCTATTGGCTGCTGCATATGAGTTCTAAAGACTTTTATCCAATGAGAAGGTCCTGTTATGTCCTGGGCTCATCATATATATTATCCAGTGAACCACTGTGAGCGTAAGGTGTTCAGGTGTCTAACAGTAGTATCAGTTTAACCTGAGTTCCTCCTCTACCCTGTTGTCTCAGGTGTGAACCACTGTGAGCGTAAGGTGTTCAGGTGTGCGGGTTTGAAGAACCTGACCCTGGGTGACCTGATGATGGTGATGAAGAGTCTTCCAGGGGTCCGGGCTCACGAGGAAGACATCAGGGCATGACTAACCTTTCTCCATTATCTTTTCCCTCCACTGTGAGCGTAAGGTGTTCAGGTGTCTTACAGTAGTATCAGTTTAACCTGAGTTCCTCCTCTACCCTGTTATCTCAGGTGTGAACCACTGTGAGCGTAAGGTGTTCAGGTGTGGTCTCCTCATGCCGCTGATGATGGTGATGAAGAGTCTTCCAGGGGTCCGGGCTCACGAGGAAGACATCAGGGCCGTGGTCTCCTCATGCCGCTCCCAGCAGTACCTCCTGCAGCTCCTACACCTTTGGAAGAACCAGAACAAGGACCTGGACATCAATAAGGTATTGGTCCGCCACCACCATGCACATTAACACGCCTGCCTTAATCTAGACCAATTATGACTGTGGACATTCCTCATTTTTCCTTTTCTACGTACCAACAACAAGATAAGATTATCCAATTAGAAGTGTGTTGGGTTTCCTTTGATGAAAGCCCTGCAACGGAGAAGACGGAGTAACTGACTTGATCACTTTGTGTTCTCCTTGATCGTTAAAACAATGTAGTCTGTGTATGTATTTGTTTAAAATGGTGCAAAATAAAAGCTAATCTATGAATCCATCAATGAAAGGGTCTGAGTCACAGCCTGAGCAGGCTCCGACAGCAGGGGGCACCACGGCCGCTCCTCAGGAGCATCAAGAAGATCAACCGGATCATCTCCACCTCCTCCATACACAAGATGTACGAGAAGATGTTCCTCAACATGATCGAGGACGGGACCTGCTTCAACACCAAACCCTACAACCAATAGGAGACATGGGGCGGGTCTAAGGGGGGGAGAGGGGAGGGGGGGGCAGAACTGGGTTTCAAATACTTTAAAAATGTATAATTTGTTAGAGTCTGCCTGGAGTGACAGATGGATGGGGTTTGACGTGTTGTGGTGTTTCTATTGGTTTATTGCTCCAGACAAGCTCAATCGGGGTCAGATAAAGGTTATAAATTCATGTTTAAAGTATTTGCAACCCCGGTCTGATGGGGGTGGATCCTAACGTCCACTTACGTCAAATTTTCACTTGGTCTCCCATTGATATCAATGCATGACTAAGTGAAAATTCAATTTAAATGTAAATTAGGATTAGTCCTAACTGTGTGAAAACCAGGGTTGGGGTCAATTTAGTGGAAATTCAATTCATGAGGATTTTTATTTCTGTTTGTGAATTTGAATTTGAATTCACTTGCTGAATTGACTGAATTAAAAATGGAATTGATTCCAACCTTAGCGAAAAGAGAACTATTTAAAATGTGTATATAGTCTGGTGTTTGTAAGGTGAGGTAGAGGGGTGATAGGGAGGGGGGGGGGGTGATAGGGAAGGGGGGGTCGTCTTGCTTTTTCACTGTTTTAAAAGGAGGAGATTTATTTCATAATGAAATGTTTCCTCCTGTGTGTTCCAAATGGAACCCTATTCCCTATATAGTGCACTACTACCCAATGGGCCCTGGTCAAAAGTAGTGCACTATATAGGCAATAGGGTGCCATTCCCCCCGCTGTTCTGTGTGGACTGCTGACATCCAAAGCTCTATTGACACTGTCAAAACATTTCAAACATTGTCAGCTTTTATGAATGTACAAAGGAGTGCAATTTGTTTTTATTTAAATGTAATTTTTCTTACCAAATTTGTTTGTAAAAGCTTGTTTTTATTTCTCTATTAAAAAAACTGGATTCTGAATGCTGCAGGTTTGAATGTTGTTTGTTTGTAGCTGAAGGGATTTGTTTTGTAAATCATTTTTGTATAAAAAAAGGTATGGATCTTTATTTGGGATGTTTTTGGTTGGAACAGCCCTATTCAAGTCCTTAACATTTGTAAACATTATGTCGATATTATCTGATTAAAATCCATTTGATAAAATTGTTGTATGTTTTTTTTAAGGGACAAGTGTTGTATTGTTTTGATTTCCCCTGACATTAGTGTGAATGTTGAGCCCTGGTGTCGTTACTCTCCTGCAGTAACCTGCGCCTGACGGAATGGTTTCTGATACACACCACTCCTCCTGTTGACTCAGTCTTGTTACGGGCATTTCAATCTCCTAACAATTTGCTTATTAAGAAACAGGAAATAGCGTCCTCATTACACTTCCTCATTACACTCAATAAGGACGTGGTATTCCTTCCTTGGACATATCGTGTTTATGTGAAGCTTCAGTGTACAGCTGAGATGTCCACACTGTCCTGTTCTATGAAATGACTTGACTCATCTTTACTCTCCGGCAAAATTAGTATGTGAATGTTATTCACTGTGTCATTCTGTCTCCTGGAAGGTGGTTCACTGTGTCATTCTGTCTCCTGGAAGGTTCTTCACTGTGTCATTTTGTCTCCTGGAAGGTTCTTCACTGTGTCATTCTGTCTCCTGGAAGGTTCTTCACTGTGTCATTCTGTCTCCTGGAAGGTGGTTCACTGTGTCATTCTGTCTCCTGGAAGGTGGTTCACTGTGTCATTCTGTCTCCTGGAAGGTGGTTCACTGTGTCATTCTGTCTCCTGGAAGGTGGTTCACTGTGTCATTCTGTCTCTTGGAAGGTGGTTCACTGTCTCACCTCCACTAGTGTGGTCCCAGATCTGTCTGTGATGTCTTCTAGGGTCATTGTCTCATTTTCAGGCCATTTGTTGCTCCTCTGTACCAGATGAGACTAGTTGTAACCAGATCAAACTAGTTACGACTATACTAGTCTCATCTGGTTACAACTAGTCTGATCGGGTTACAACTAGTCTGATCGGGTTACAACTAGTCTGATCTTGTTACAACTAGTCTGATCGGGTTATAACTAGTCTGATCGGGTTACAACTAGTCTGATCGTGTTACAACTAGTCTGATCGGGTTACAACTAGTCTGATCGGGTTACAACTAGTCTGATCTCTGTTGGTTTGATGTTCCTTTGTACCTATTGCCGTTGTCACGCCATCTCACCTTGCTCCTCAGAAAGGAACCAGAGCTCCTTGTTTGGTTGTCAGGAGTGTGTAGTCAGGGTAACTTCCTACGGAGGATCATAATGTTGTCATACATGTTATTATGATATCTTTAAAGGTCAGCTGACCAGAGTCTAGCCTGATCCCAAGTCCTATTGTCATTGGCAGCAACAACGACCATAGGAATGGGTAAGACAGTATAAACTAGATCTGGGACCAGGTTAGACTCTGGTCAGCTGACCTTTAAAACTGTTCTGCTGTGGTCTACATGAGGACCCAGCAGCCCTTCCACATTTTACCTATAGGAAGTAGTGGTGACCTTCACAGACCTTTTTATAGACATGTTTGGTTGTCATGGGAAGTAAGAGTGAGAATGAGTGCGTGTGATGAGTGAGTGAGAGAGAGAGAGAGAGAGAGAGAGAGAGAGAGCTGATGTGTGGGTTTTATTTTTTACAGAGTCAATGTGGAGGCTATATACAGGGGGTACCAGTACAGAGTCAATGTGGAGACTATATACAGGGGGTACCAGTACAGAGTCAATGTGGAGACTATATACAGGGGGTACCGGTACAGAGTCAATGTGGAGGCTATATACAGGGGGTACCGGTACAGTGTCAATGTGGAGGCTATATACAGGGGGTACTGGTACAGAGTCAATGTGGAGGCTATATACAAGGGGTACCGGTACAGAGTTAATGTGGAGGCTATATACAGGGGGTACCGGTACAGAGTCAATGTGGAGACTATATACAGGGGGTACCGGTACAGAGTCAATGTGGAGGCTATATACAGGGGGTACCGGTACAGAGTCAATGTGGAGGCTATATACAGCGGGTACCTGTACCGAGTCAATGTGGAGGCTATATACAGGGTGTTACGGTATAGAGTCAATGTGGAGGCTATATACAGGGGGTACCAGTACAGAGTCAATGTGGAGGCTCTATACAGGGGGTACCAGTACAGAGTCAATGTGGAGGCTATATACAGGGGGTGCCGGTACAGAGTCAATGTGTGGGGGCACCGGTTAGTCGAGGTAATATGTACATGTAGGTAGAGTTAAAGTGACTATGCATAAACCATAAATAGAGAGTAGCAGCAGTGTAAAAGAGGGAGGGGCGGGGCAATGCTAATAGTCTGGGTAGCTATTTGATTAGCTGTTCAGGAGTCTTATGGATTGGGGGTAGAAGCTTTTTGTACCTATACTTGGCGCTCCGGTGTCTCTTGCTGTGCGGTAGCAGAGAGAACAGTCTATGACTAGGGGAGTCTTTGACCATTTTTAGGGCCATCCTCTGACACCGCCTGGTATAGAGGTCCTGGACGGCGGGAAGCTTGGGCCATACGCATTACCCTCTGTATTGCCTTGCGGTAGGAGGCCGAGCAGTTGCCATACCAGGCGGTGATGCAACCAGTCAGGATGCTCTTGATGGTGCAGCTGTATAACTTTTTGATGCCAAATCTTTTCAGTATCCTGAGGGGGGATATGCGCTGTCTTGCCCTCTTCACGTGTTGTGACTAATTGGGGACACCAGGTGTGTTATGACTAACTTGGGACACCAGGTGTGTTATGACTAATTGGGGACACCAGGTGTGTTATGACTAATTGGGGACACCAGGTGTGTTATGACTAATTGGGGACACCAGGTGTGTTATGACTAATTGGGGACACCAGGTGTGTTATGACTAATTGGGGACACCAGGTGTGTTATGACTAACTTGGGACACCAGGTGTGTTATGACTAACTGGGGACACCAGGTGTGTTATGACTAACTGGGGACACCATGTGTGTTATGACTAACTGGGGACACCAGGTGTGTTATGACTAATTGGGGACACCAGGTGTGTTATGACTAACTGGGGACACCAGGTGTGTTATGACTAACTGGGGACACCAGGTGTGTTATGACTAATTGGGGACACCAGGCGTGTTATGACTAACTGGGGACTAATTGGGGACACCAGACGTGTTATGACTAATTGGGGACACCAGGCGTGTTATGACTAACTGGGGACTAATTGGGGACACCAGGTGTGTTATGACTAACTGGGGACTAATTGGGGACACCAGGCGTGTTATGACTAACTGGGGACTAATTGGGGACACCAGGTGTGTTATGACTAACTGGGGACACCAGGTGTGTTATGACTAACTGGGGACACCAGGTGTGTTATGACTAACTGGGGACACCAGGTGTGTTATGACTAACTGGGGACACCAGGCGTGTTGTGACTAACTGGGGACACCAGGCGTGTTGTGAAGGTGTTATAATATGATCTAATAGAGGGCATGTCTCCATCCCTGACTGACTCCTCCCCTTCCTCTTTCTCGTCCACGGTTGACGATAAAGGGTGATAAGGTCTGAATCAGCCCACAATAGAGGATATGACTCCTCCCCTTCCTCTTTCTAGTCCACGGTTGACGATAAAGGGCGATAAGGTCTGAATCAGCCCACAATAGAGTATATGACTCCTCCCCTTCCTCTTTCTAGTCCACGGTTGACGATAAAGGGCGATAAGGTCTGAATCAGCCCACAATAGAGGATATGACTCCTCCCCTTCCTCTTTCTAGTCCGATTGATGATAAAGGGCAGAGAGAACATCAAGTCCTTTTACAGCTGGACAAGCGACAACATCAACATGGTGAGTCACTCTTCTGATGATGGGATAATGGCACATCCTTTTTTAACACATTATTTATATATTGCAACATTTTAAAGTTACATATTTCGGTATATTGTACAATGTGAATGTGTTGCCATGACAAAAAGCTGTTTGTAATTATTTGACAATTTTACAATAATGTTGTGTAATAAATTGGTAGCCCCTTAGCCTACAGTTGAAACCTTTATATCAATCAAATGTATTTAATAAAGCTATTTTTACATTGTCACAACGTGCTCTAAACAAAGTGCATTATTTTCTTATATTTACAGTTGTTCACAATCCTGGTCGTGCTGTCGTCGGTTGATCTCAGTTGTAGCGCAATGAAAGAGGTTCTTCAAAGTCAGACCCCCGCCACCTATCACCACCTGGACTCCTCCACCGGCCAGTTACTCACCTGTCATCGCTGTCCACCTGGCCATCACATGTCTGCGCACTGCACCGCCACCACGCAGACCGCGTGTACACCATGTCCATCAGGCCACTACACTCAGTACTGGAACTACCTGCACAAGTGTCTGTACTGCGGCACGTTCTGTGGGGAGCACCAGGTGGTCAAGGAGGAGTGCTCGGTTCTCAATGACAGGGTGTGTGAGTGCAAAGGAGGATATTACTGGGACGCCGATTTCTGTATCAGACACACGGAGTGTCCTTCTGGCTACGGGGTGAAACGGAGAGGTAAGAAACAGAATGGACAGATATATCACCATTTCCGTCTTTGTGCAATAGCGTTATTTTGCAGATAGATCGAAAAACGGTATATAACGGTTTATAACGGACAAATAGTAATATACATTTATTTAAAAATGTCAAATGCCCCCACAGGTACGACGGAGACGGACACAGAGTGTGAAAAATGCCCTCACGGTTCCTTCTCCTACAGCACTTCTTCGCGCGCGCTGTGCGTAAATCACACGGATTGCGCGTCACTGGGGCGGAAGACGGTCCTCAGGGGTACGTGTTGGCACGACAACCTCTGCGCCCTTTCCTGTGAAGAACTGAAAGATGGAGGTGGGTATCACATTATCGACAAGATCTTGATATCGACTTTTGTTTTTAGCTGTGGTGTATTTCAAACCCAAAATACTGAAACAGAATTTGTGGTCTATATTTGATTTATTGCAGACTTTTATGAAATGTAATGAAAGCAATATTCGTATATTTTTGCATTACATTGGTATTATTCATTAGTATTACGTTAGTGTTACTGACAGACGAATCAAAATGTTTTCCTCGTTGGCAGGTGAGTTTAAACTACTCAGAACTTTCCTTCCTGACTTCTTCGTTCATCACAAGATGAGAGTGGTGAAGCTGAGGAAGCTGGTCTGGAGGTTGATGGCCACTGAAGAGGAGCAGGAGCACCAGGTTAGAGAGACAGACCCTAAGTATTGTGTGTGTATGTACTGATCGATGCTACTGAATGTAATGGCATATATGTACACATAAATGATAAATTGAGACCTAGAATAGCAGGTCTCTGTCTGGTTTTCCTCCTTTTGAGTCAGTACAGAACCTTAGTTATATTTCTCTTATTTTACAGTGGGGCAAAAACGTATTTAGTCAGCCAACAATTGTGCAAGTTCTCCCACTTCTCCCAGATGAGAGAGGCCTGTAATTTTCATCATAGGTACACTTCAACTGTGACAGACAAAATTAGGGGAAAAAATCCAGAAAATCACATTGTAGGATTTTTAATAAATTTATTAGCAAATTATGGTGGAAAATGAGTATTTGGTCACCTACAAACAAGCAGGATTTCTGGCTCTCACAGACCTGTAACTTCTTCTTTAAGAGGCTCCTCTGTCCTCCACTCGTTACCTGTATTAATGGCACCTGTTTGAACTTGTTATCAGTATAAAAGACACCTGTCCACAACCTCAAACAGTCACACTCCAAACTCCACTATGGCCAAGACCAAAGAGCTGTCAAAAGACACCAGAAACAAAATTGTAGACCTGCACCAGGCTGGGAAGACTGAATCTGCAATAGGTAAGCAGCTTGGTTTGAAGAAATCAACTGTGGGAGCAATTATTAGGAAATGGAAGACATACAAGACCACTGATAATCTCCCTCGATCTGGGGCTCCACGCAAGATCTCACCCGTGGGGTCAAAATGATCACAAGAACGGTGAGCAAAAATCCCAGAACCACACGGGGGGACCTAGTGAATGACCTGCAGAGAGCTGGGACCAAAGTAACAAAGACTACCATCAGTAACACACTAAGCCGCCAGGGACTCAAATCCTGCAGTGCCAGACGTGTCCCCTTGCTTAAGCCAGTACATGTCCAGGCCCGTCTGAAGTTTGCTATAGAGAGCATTTGGATGATCCAGAAGAAGATTGGGAGAATGTCATATGGTCAGATGAAACCAAAATATAACTTTTGGTAAAAACTCAACTCGTCATGTTTGGGGTGAAGCATTGGGGTGGAAACATCATGCCCTGGGGCTGTTTTTCTGCAAAGGGACTAGGACGACTGATCCGTGTAAAGGAAAGAATGAATGGGGTCATGTATCGTGAGATTTTGAGTGAAAACCTCCTTCCATCAGCAAGGGCATTGAAGATGAAACGTGGCTGGGTCTTTCAGCATGACAATGATCCCAAACACACCGCCCGGGCAACGAAGGAGTGGCTTCGTAAGAAGCATTTCAAGGTCCTGGAGTGGCCTAGCCAGTCTCCAGATCTCAACCCCATAGAAAATCTTTGGAGGGAGTTGAAAGTCTGTGTTGCCCAGCAACAGCCCCAAAACATCACTGCTCTAGAGGAGATCTGCATGGAGGAATGGGCCAAAATACCAGCAACAGTGTGTGAAAACCTTGTGAAGACTTACAGAAAACGTTTGACCTCTGTCATTGCCAACAAAGGGTATATAACAAAGTATTGAGATAAACTTTTGTTATTGACCAAATACTTATTTTCCACCATAATTTGCAAATAAATTCATAAAAAATCCTACAATGTGATTTTCTGGATTTTTTTATTTTCTCATTTTGTCTGTCATAGTTTAAGTGCACCTATGATGAAAACTACAGGCCTCTCTCATCTTTTTAAGTGGGAGAACTTGCACAATTGGTGGCTGACTAAATACTTTTTTTGCCCCACTGTACAGTGATGTAGTTCTGTCGTTAAGCTGTTGTTGTCTATTCATGTTCTGCATCATGTCCTGGTTCATGTTGCGTGTGGGACCCAGGAAGAGTAGTTGCTGCTCTGGCAACAACTAACGGGGATCCTAATTAAATACCAAATGACCAACACACACAGTTAGAGGTTTACATTTAACCTGGCCTTTAATCAATGATTTCACTTCATTATTCTCTTGTATTTGCCTTCTGTTGTTGTATTTCTCCTTCATTTTATTATTTGAAAATGTGCCTCAATTTTAAATGCAATTGAAATAAAGTTGAATTTCCTTTTTATTTGAGCAGGAGCAGCAGCAGCACCCAGCCAGCAGCCTCTCCCAGTCCGGCCAGAGAGGCCTCTTGCAGGGCCAGGTGAAGGACTGGATCAGGGATGCCTCAGAGGAAGACCTGAGGAGACTCCCTGAAATACTGAGGAAGACTCATCAGAGTGTGATGGCAGAGAGACTAGAGGGGAAGATGAGGGAGTTACAGGAAGCCTCTGATTGTAACTCGGTTAGAAACGAGGTGACCTCATCACCTCACTGTGATGTAGAAGAGGTTTCTCAATCTGAATAACTCACGGAATGGATAAAGTACCATATAGCCTACAGTGATCATGAATATACTACTGTAAACCACTGTGCTGTATGCTGTATGCCTCTGTGTTCACTGGTCCAAAATACTGATCAGTTATGGTTGTACAATGTGTCTGCTTTGTCCTGGTCAAATAATGAAACATTAATGTCAGTCCTCAGGGAACGAGATGGTCCTGTTTCCTACTAAAGCCATGACACCACCTTCACACTGTCGTTGTCTTCTTATCTAATACCTCACACAGTGGTTCTCCCTTCATACTGTCGTTGTCTTATCTAATACCTCACACAGTGGTTCTCCCTTCATACTGTCGTTGTCTTATCTAATACCTCACACAGTGGTTCTCCCTTCATACTGTCGTTGTCTTATCTAATACCTCACACAGTGGTTCTCCCTTCATACTGTCGTTGTCTTATCTAATACCTCACACAGTGGTTCTCCCTTCAGTGTTGTCTTATCTAATACCTCACACAGTGGTTCTCCTTCATACTGTCGTTGTCTTATCTAATACCTCACACAGTGGTTCTCCCTTCATACTGTCGTTGTCTTATCTAATACCTCACACAGTGGTTCTCCCTTCATACTCATACTGT
>NW_025745886.1:19630-39270 GCF_021184085.1 Oncorhynchus gorbuscha | reverse complement strand
TATGATCTGTGTGTAATATCATTATGATCTGTGTAATATGTCATTATGATCTGTGTGTAATAGATGTCATTATGATCTGTGTGTAATATGTCATTATGATCTGTGTGTAATGTGTCATTATGATCTGTGTGTAATGTGTCATTATGATCTGTGTGTAATATGTCATTATGATCTGTGTGTAAATGTCATTATGATCTGTGTGTAATGTGTCATTATGATCTGTGTGTAATGTGTCATTATGATCTGTGTGTAATATGTCATTATGATCTGTGTGTAATATGTCATTATGATCTGTGTGTAATATGTCATTATGATCTGTGTGTAATATGTCATTATGATCTGTGTGTAATATGTCATTATGATCTGTGTAATGTGTCATTATGATCTGTGTGTAATATGTCATTATGATCTGTGTGTAATGTCATTATGATCTGTGTGTAATGTGTCATTATGATCTGTGTGTAATATGTCATTATGATCTGTGTGTAATGTGTCATTATGATCTGTGTGTAATGTGTCATTATGATCTGTGTAATGTCATTATGATCTGTGTGTAAATGTCATTATGATCTGTGTGTAATGTGTCATTATGATCTGTGTGTAATGTGTCATTATGATCTGTGTAATATGTCATTATGATCTGTGTATGTGTCATTATGATCTGTGTAATATGTATGATCGTGAAGGTAGTGCTGTTTGATATTTGTGTATTTTTGTATTTTTGATATTTGTGTATTTCTTATTTTTTACCAGTGTTTTGAGTTTGATTTAATACATATCGTACTGCTCAGTGAGGTATGCTGCTTATAGTGTTCAGGTTGCTATTTTTCATATTTGCAGGTTGTTTATCTCTCTCTCTCTCTCTCTCTCTCTCTCTCTCTCTCTCTCTCTCTCTCTCTCTCTCTCTCTATGCTCTCTCTCTCTCTCTCTCTCTCTCTCTCTCAGGCTCTCTCTCTCATAACAGACTGTTGTTCAGGTTGTACCAGGCTCTCTCTCTCTCTCTCTCTCTCTCTCTCTCTCTCTCTCTCTCTCTCTCTCTCTCTCTCTCTCTCTCTCATAACAGACTGTTGTTCAGGTTGTCCCAGGCTCTCTCTCTCTCTCTCTCTCTCTCTCTCTCTCTCTCTCTCTCTCTCTCTCTCTCTCTCTCTCTCTCTCTCTCTCTCTCTCTCATAACAGACTGTTGTTCAGGTTGTCCCAGGCTCTCTCTCTCTCTCTCTCTCTCTCTCTCTCTCTCTCTCTCTCTCTCTCTCTCTCTCTCTCTCTCTCTCTCTCTCTCTCTCTCTCTCATAACAGACTGTTGTTCAGGTTGTCCCAGGCTCTCTCTCTCTCTCTCTCTCTCTCTCTCTCTCTCTCTCTCTCTCTCTCTCTCTCTCTCTCTCTCTCTCTCTCTCTCTCTCTCTCTCTCTCTCTCTCTCTCTCTCTCTCTCTCTCTCATAACAGACTGTTGTTCTCCCAGGCTCTCTCTCTCTCTCTCTCTCTCTCTCTCTCTCTCCTCTCTCTCTCTCTCTCTCTCTCTCTCTCTCTCTCTCTCTCTCTCTCTCTCTCTCTCTCTCTCTCTCTCTCTCTCTCTCTCTAACAGACTGTTGTTCAGGTTGTCCCAGGCTCTCTCTCTCTCTCTCTCTCTCTCTCTCTCTCTCTCTCTCTCTCTCTCTCTCTCTCTCTCTCTCTCTCTCTCTCATAACAGACTGTTGTTCAGGTTGTCCCAGGCTCTCTCTCTCTCTCTCTCTCTCTCTCTCTCTCTCTCTCTCTCTCTCTCTCTCTCTCTCTCTCTCTCTCTCTCTCTCTCTCTCTCTCTCTCTCTCTCATAACAGACTGTTGTTCAGGGCTAGAGGCCAGCTATCAGTTAAGGTTCCCTTTTTCCATTCATTTGTGAGATCTGTTATGGAAATGAATTGTGTTTGGTTAGCTTTGCAGGCTGACAGGAACACATGGGAACGAATGGCTAAACAAAGGGAAAAGAGTGAAACCTCTCATATCAGACTGCAGAGGATGCAAATAAGATGGCATGAGATTCCTTGTCCGTGTCCCCCCAAATGGCGCCCTATTCCCTATATAATGCACTACATTTGACCGGAGCCCTATTGGCCTTGGTGAAAAATAGTGCACTAAACAGGGAAGGGTTCCATTTGGCCTCTTAACCCTCTATGCTACATTATGCAGGAAACATCATCTTTTAATCTTTCTGCTTGTTTTGTATTTAAATCAGAGATCGCGTCGCTGCAGAATCTAAACAAAGATTTAACCAACGACGCATTTGACATGGACATTTTGCATAAAACAAGTTGTAAATTAAGCAAACATGACTAAAATCTCAGATTTAAAGGTCTGCCATCGACCGCTTCCAAAAGTAGTAAAGATAAATCACAATAGTAGTTGTTGGGATGTGTCCCAAATGGCATCCTATTCCCTCTATAGTGCACTACTTTTCACAAGAGCCCTATGGAACCTGGTGAAATGTAGTGCACTATATAGGGAATATGGTGCCATTGGCACGTTATTTATGGGCCAAAGCCAGCAGTCTAGTCTGTGAAAACAGTACTGCTAGGCTAGCCACCAAAGGGTGCAGCATTGTGATATGTAATTGGTGTGTGGGTAAGGGTTTTGACTTGGTCAGAGGACAGGGCTAAGCTGTGTAGTAGATGGTTTACCTCCTCTCACCACGTCTCCTTTGTGAGTCCGTTGGTGTCAGGAGAGAGACCTCACCGCAGGACAGCTGACCAGGCGTCCACGCCTCGTCCACGCGTCACTGATGCCGTGTGTGTGTAGGATGTCCAGCTACAGTTACGCTGGGTTGTGGTGTGACTGTCGTGTGTGTGTGTGTAGGATGTCTCCAGCTATCGTTGTGTTGTCGTTGTGGTGTTGTGACTTCACAGCCGAGGTTTCCCTCCTGCCTACGAGGGATGAGGCTCGTGTCTAACTACGTGGACTGTAGGTCTGGTACGTATTGTCCTAGATTTTCTACGTCATCTGTCTGGTACGTCACCCAGTGGGTGAGTCACGATCGTCTGCTGATCCCTGTTTTAGAATAGAACTTTAGAATAGAACTTTAGAACAGAACTTTTAGAGCAGAACTTTTGAATAGAACTTTTAGAATAGAACTTTAGAATAGAACTTTAGAATAGAACTTTTAGAATAGAACTTTAGAACAGAACTTTTGAATAGAACTTTTAGAATAGAACTTTAGAATAGAACTTTAGAATATAACTTTTAGAATATAACTTTAGAATATAATTTTAGAATATAACTTTAGAATAGAACTTAGTGCAGTTCTGGAGAGACTGGCAGTTGTCTTCTGTGCTGATCTCACAACACACACACACACACAGCGCCCCTGGAGCCATATACAGTCCATATTTAATGACACCATTGATACAGATTGGCAATAATAACTAAAGAAAATAGTAATAAATCAAATAAATAGTACCAAGATATATTGTATGCTCCACTAATGTGGTAAGTTACATTATTTTATAATAATACAACTGTAAAGAGAAAGAGATTTTGTTTAGTAAAATAAGTCCTGTTTTTAATACCTTTCATTGCCTCACCTTGCCAAGATAACACCACCTCTTTGGAATACCTAGGATAGGATAAAGTAATCCTTCTAACCCCTCCCCTAAAATATGTAGATGCACTATTGTAAAGTGGCTGTTCCACTGGATGTCATAAGGTGAATGCACCAATTTGTAAGTCGCTCTGGATAAGAGCGTCTGCTAAATGACTTAAATGTAATGTAAATGTAAATAACACAGCCTTTACTAAAATGATTGATGAGATTGGAGAAAACATTGGGAGGGATCATTCCTCCATTCAGCATCTTTCCAGATCATTGATATCCTTCGCCATTTTCAGAAATCAATTTTCATGTCATTTGAACAAAGGTTCCAATCCAAGAGGCGTTTATCAAACTACCGGCGTTTACATTTGTTGTTATGGGGCTATTCAGCTTCCACTGGCCCTGGGGTCCTTGTTAAGGTCATACCTGTCAAATATGGTGGTGGATCTGTGATGTTATGGGGCTATTCAGCTTCCACTGGCCCTGGGGTCCTTGTTAAGGTCATACCTGTCAAATATGGTGGTGGATCTGTGATGTTATGGGGCTATTCAGCTTCCACTGGCCCTGGGGTCCTTGTTAAGGTCATACCTGTCAAATATGGTGGTGGATCTGTGATGTTATGGGGCTCTTCAGCTTCCACTGGCCCTGGGGTCCTTGGTCATACCTGTCAAATATGGTGGTGGATCTGTGATGTTATGGGGCTATTCAGCTTCCACTGGCCCTGGGGTCCTTGTTAAGGTCATACCTGTCAAATATGGTGGTGAATCTGTGATGTTATGGGGCTATTCAGCTTCCACTGGCCCTGGGGTCCTTGTTAAGGTCATTCCTGTAAAATATGGTGGTGGATCTGTGATGTTATGGGGCTATTCAGCTTCCACTGGCCCTGGGGTCCTTGTTAAGGTCATTCCTGTAAAATATGGTGGTGGATCTGTGATGTTATGGGGCTATTCAGCTTCCACTGGCCCTGGGGTCCTTGTTAAGGTCATACCTGTCAAATATGGTGGTGGATATGTGATGTTATGGGGCTATTCAGCTTCCACTGGCCCTGGGGTCCTTGTTAAGGTCATTCCTGTAAAATATGGTGGTGGATCTGTGATGTTATGGGGTTATTTGGCTTCTGCTGGTCCTGGGGTTCTTGTAACCGAAAGGTTGCTGGATCAAATCCCCAAGCTGACAAGGTAAAAATATGTCGTTCTACCCCTGAACAAGGCAGTTAACCCACTGTTCCCCGGTAGGCCGTCATTGTAAATAAAAATTTGTTCTTAATTGACTAAAAAAATAACTTTGATCTAAATTGGTTGAGTTATAAGAGTAGGTCAATACATATTTGGACTCCACAGCACACTAAATGTCAATCAGATAAAGGTGTAGTTTGGAAATTGGGGTGCAGGAATATGTTAATATCTTTAGGAATATGTTAATATCTGTCGGAATATGTTAATATCTTATATGTGTAACAACCGATGTTGGTGGAAGTAGGTGAGGACCAAGATGCAGCGTGGTATGTGTCCATATTTATTATGTGAACACGGAAATAACAAAACTAACAAAGAGAACGACTGGAAACAGTTCTGGCTGGTGCAGACACACAACAGGAAACAGTTCTGGCTGGTGCAGACACACAACAGGAAACAGTTCTGGCTGGTGCAGACACACAACAGGAAACAGTTCTGGCTGGTGCAGACACACAACAGGAAACAGTTCTGGCTGGTGCAGACACACAACAGGAAACAGTTCTGGCTGGTGCAGACACACAACAGGAAACAGTTCTGGCTGGTGCAAACACACAACAGGAAACAGTTCTGGCTGGTGCAGACACACAACAGGAAACAGTTCTGGCTGGTGCAGACACACAACTGGAAACAGTTCTGGCTGGTGCAGACACACAACAGGAAACAGTTCTGGCTGGTGCAGACACACAACAGGAAACAGTTCTGGCTGGTGCAGACACACAACAGGAAACAGAAAATAATCACCCACCAAACACAATAGAAAACAGGCTCCCTAAATATGGTTCTCAATCAGGGACAACGATTGACAGCTGCCTCTGATTGAGAACCATACCAGGCCAAACACAGAAATTGCAAATCATAGAAACACTAACATAGACAACCCACTCAACTCACGCCCTGACCATACTAAAACAAAGACATGACAAAAGAACTAAGGTCAGAACGTGACAATGTGTTAATATCTGTAGGAATATGTTAATATATGTAGGAATACGTTAATAATATGTTAATATCTGTAGGAATATGTTAATATCTGTAGGAATATGTTAATATATGTAGGAATATGCTAATATCTATAGGAATATGTTAATAATATGTTAATATCTGTAGGAATATGTTAATATCTGTAGGAATGTGTTAATATATGTAGGAATATGTTAATATATGTAGGAATATGTTAATATCTGTAGGAATATGTTAATATCTGTAGGAATGTGTTAATATCTGTAGGAATATGTTAATAATATGTTAATATCTGTAGGAAAATGTTAATATCTGTAGGAATGTGTTCATATCTTTAGGAATATGTTAATATCTGTAGGAAAATGTTAATATCTGTAGGAATGTGTTCATATCTGTAGGAATGTGTTAATATCTGTAGGAATATGTTAATAATATGTTAATATCTGTAGGAATATGTTAATATCTGTAGGAATATGTTAATATCTGTAGGAATGTGTTCATATCTTTAGGAATATGTTAATATCTGTAGGAAAATGTTAATATCTGTAGGAATATGTTAATATCTGTAGGAATGTGTTCATATCTGTAGGAGTATGTTAATATCTGTAGGAATATGTTAATATATTTAGGAATATGTTAATAATATGTTAATATCTGTAGTAATGTGTTAATATCTGTAGGAATATGTTAATAATATGTTCATATCTGTAGGAATATGTTCATATCTTTAGGCGGAAGTGGACACTCAGGACTGCAATGAATAATAAACAAAAGTTTTTAAAAAGTTCAGGAGTAAAAATGTGCTTCACAAGTCACATAATAAGTTGCATGGACTCACTCTGTGTGCATTAATAGTGTTTTAACATGAGTTTTGAATGACTACCTCCTCTCTGGACACCACGCATACAATTATCTGTAAGGTCCTTCAATCGAGCAGTGAATTTAAAAATAGATTCAACCACAAAGACCAGGGAGGTTTTTCGATGCCTCGCAAAGAAGGGCACCGATTGGTAGATGGATCAAAAACAAACAGACATTGAATATCCCTTTGACCATGGTGAAGTTATTAATTACACTTTGGATGGTGCATCAAAACACCCAGTCACTACAAAGATACAGATGTCCTGTCTAACTCAGTTGCCGGAGAGGAAGGAAACCGCTCAGGTATTTCACCATGAGGTTGGTGGTCACTTTAAAACAGTTACAGAATTGAATGGCTGTGATAGGAGAAAACTGAGGAATTGATCAACAACATTGTAGTTACTCCACAATACTAACCTACATGACAGAGTGAAAAGAAGGAAGCCTGTACAGAATAAAACATATTCCAAAACATGCATCCTGTTTGCAGTAAGGCACTAAAGGAAAACTGCTAAAAATGTGGCAAAAAATATACTGTATGTATGTCCTGAATACAAATCATTATGTTTGGGGCAAATCCAATACAGCTCTTCATATTTTCAAGCATGGTGGTGACTGGATCATGTTATGGGTATGCTTGTCATAGGCAAGGACTAGGGAGTTTTTATTTTTAAATTTTACCCCTTTTTCTCCCCAATTTCATGGTATCCAATTGTTTAGTAGCTACTATCTTGTCTCATCGCTACAACTCCCGTACGGGCTCGGGAGAGACGAAGGTTGAAAGTCATGCGTACTCCGATACACAACCCAACCAAGCCGCACTGCTTCTTGACACAGCACCATCCAACCCGGAAGCCAGCCGCACCAATGTGTCGGAGGAAACACCGTGCACCTGGCAACCTTGGTTAGTGCGCACTGCACCCGGCCCGCCACAGGAGTCGCTGGTGCGCGATGAGACAAGGATTTCCCTACAGGCCAAAACCTCCCTAACCCGGACGACGCTAGGCCAATTGTGCGTCGCCCCACGGACCTCCCGGTCACGGCCGGTTACGGCAGAGCCTGGACGCGAACCCAGAGTCTCTGGTGGTGCAGCTGGCGCTGCAGTACAGCGCCCTTAACCACGGCGCCACCTAGGAGGGACGAGGGAGTTTTTTTAGGATAAAAAGAAACAGAATAGAGCTAAGCACAGGCAAAATCTTAGAGGAAAACCTGATTCAGTCTGCTTTCCAATAGACACTGGGAGACTGGCAGCTTCATTAAATAGTACCCACAAAACACCAGTCTCAAAGTCAACAGTGAAGAGGCGACTCTGCCTTCTAGGCAGAGTTTCTCTGTCCAGTGTCTCTGTTCTTTTGCCCATCTTAATCTTTTCTTTTTATTGGCCAGTCTGAGATATGGCTTTTTCTTTGCAACTCTGCCTAGAAGGCCAGCATCCCGGAGTCGCCTCTTCACTGTTGATGTTGAGACTCGTGTTTTGTGGGTACTATTTAATGAAGCTGCCAATTGAGGACTTGGGAGGCGTCTGCTTCTCAAACTAGACACTCGAATGTTCTTGTCCTCCTGCTCAGGTGTGCACCGGGGCCTCCCACTCCTCTTTCTATTTTGGTTAGAGCCAGTTTGCACTGTTCTGCGAAGGGAGTAGTATACAGTGTTGTATGAGATCTTCAGTTTCTTGGCAATTTCTCGCATGGAATAGCCTTCATTTCTCAGAACAAGAATAGACTGACGAGTTTCAGCAGAAAGGTATTTGTTTCTGGCCATTTTGAGCCTGTTATCGAACCCACAAATGCTGATGCTCCAGATACTCAATTAGTCTAAAGAAGGTCAGTTTTATTGCTTCTTAAATCACAAACAACAGTTTTCAGCTGTGCTAACATAATCGCAAATGGGTTTTCTAATGATCAATTAGCCTTTTTAAAATGATAAACTTGGACTAGCTAACACAACGAGCCCATTGGAACACAGGAGTGATGGTTGCTGATAATGGGCCTCTGTTCTGTACGTCTATGCACAGAGGCCCATTAAAATCAGCTGTTTTTAATGGGCCTCTGTGTATAGACGTACAGAACAGAGGCCCATTAAAATCAGCTGTTACAAAGAAAAAATCAGGTCCATTAAAATCAGCTGTTTCCAGCCGCAAAAGTCATTTATAACATTAACAATGTCTACACTGTATTTCTGATCAATTCGATGTTATTTTAATGGACAAAAAATGTGCTTTTCTTTCAAAAACAAGGACATTTCTAACTTACCCCAAACTTTTGAATGGTAGTATATGTAAATTAGATGTTTCAGTATTTCATTTTCAATACATTTGGAGAAGAAGAAAAAAAAATCTAAAACCCCATCTTTTCACTTTGTCAATATGAGATATTATTATACATAAATCCATTTTGAATTCAGGCTGTAACACAACAAGATGTGGAACAAGTGAAGGGGTGTGAAGACGTTCTGAAGGCACTCGCTGTAAGGTATATGACAGTTCTGTCTGTAATAAACCAGGAAATATGGTAGGTTTGTCTGTAATAAACCAGGAAATATGGTAGGTTTGATGGATATGGTGCATCTTCTGTGAGGTTGTTGTCTTCACAAAATGTGCTCGACACAAGTCACCCAACCTCTCTCTGAACCAATACCTGGTCACCCAACCTCTCTCTGAACCGATACCTTGTCACCCAACCTCTCTCTGAACCAATATCTGGTCACCCAACCTCTCTCTGAACCAATATCTGGTCACCCAACCTCTCTCTGAACCGATACCTGGTCACCCAACCTCTCTCTGAACCAATATCTGGTCACCCAACCTCTCTCTGAACCGATACCTGGTCACCCAACCTCTCTCTGAACCAATACCTGGTCACCCAACCTCTCTCTGAACCAATACCTGGTCACCCAACCTCTCTCTGGACCAATACCTGGTCACCCAACCTCTCTCTGGACCAATACCTGGTCACCCAACCTCTCTCTGGACCAATACCTGGTCACCCAACCTCTCTCTGAACCAATACCTGGTCACCCAACCTCTCTCTGAACCAATACCTGGTCACCCAACCTCTCTCTGAACCAATACCTGTCACCCAACCTCTCTCTGACCCAATACCTGGTCACCCAACCTCTCTCTGGACCAATACCTGGTCACCCAACCTCTCTCTGGACCAATACCTGGTCACCCAACCTCTCTCTGGACCAATACCTGGTCACCCAACCTCTCTCTGGACCAATACCTGGTCACCCAACCTCTCTCTGGACCAATACCTGTCACCCAACCTCTCTCTGGACCAATACCTGGTCACCCAACCTCTCTCTGGACCAATACCTCATCACCCAACCTCTCTCTGAACCAATACCTGGTCACCCAACCTCTCTCTGGACCAATACCTGGTCACCCAACCTCTCTCTGGACCAATACCTGGTCACCCAACCTCTCTCTGGACCAATACCTGGTCACCCAACCTCTCTCTGGACCAATACCTGGTCACCCAACCTCTCTCTGGACCAATACCTGGTCACCCAACCTCTCTCTGAACCAATACCTGTTCACCCAACCTCTCTCTGAACCAATACCTGGTCACCCAACCTCTCTCTGGACCAATACCTGGTCACCCAACCTCTCTCTGAACCAATACCTGGTCACCCAACCTCTCTCTGAACCAATACCTGGTCACCCAACCTCTCTCTGGACCAATACCTGTCACCCAACCTCTCTCTGGACCAATACCTGGTCTTCCCCATCCAGGAAGGAGACAATAACAACCTAAACATTCGGCAGTATAGGCGTTAGGCAAGAATGATCAATGCCCTCCTTTGTTCATTTCATTATTTGAATAACTATTTTTTAAATAACTTTAAAAAAGGCTATTATTCATATGAGTTAACGGCATTATACATCAAATTGTAAATATTCATTTTATTTCCAGTGCTAAACCATAGGTGGATAAAAAAACTGCCTCTCTAGTCTACGTAAGTGATGACGCAATCATAGCAAGTATGCATTTATTTGAAGGAGAAACCCTGTAAGAAGGCAAAGCGAAGAAGCCCGCTAGTCGTAATGCCACCAAAGTGGGTGGGCACACTTCCTAACTATAAGTATGGAAACAACCTCGTCTCGTCCTAACGGATTTCTACTACAGAGGAGACTGAGATGAGCGCTAACGTTATGAGACCACAGCCAGCAATGAAATTACACGTGGTGAGTATTTTACCTTCACGTTGTTGATATTCTCCGTGGACTATGTTTGGCGAAGGGGTTCATTCTAACGATTGAATAGATTATTCCAACGAGTGAATTGTGAGATTAGAACAGTGTGCAGATGAACGATACATCCCGGTTATATTCGATGCGATGCGCTCCTCCATCAAAACGCAGCACAGGTAGGTAGTCTATTCTGTGTTTAAATCATCTTTGCTTATAGAAATTGTAGCTCTTGGTCTTTGGTGAAAGGGGAGACTAATATTAGTAGAAATTAGACGTTTCTAACTGTGATTGTTTTGAAAAAGTCGTTGTATGGACGAAAGTTTTGAACAGATTTCTTTGACATATTTAATACTTTGTATTGTAATGTAAACTAAATCGATAATGTTTATGCGTCAATGACTATTAGAAATAGTACCGGCTTCATAGAGCCTAAACGCCAACATGCTGCTATATTTCTCGACCACATGACCCTTCTGACATAGGTGTGTATTGTATTTTCAACTCTCTCCGTCATGACTCAATTTGTTTCAGGCTGAATTTGCATAACTTGTTGGTTAGAGATGGTTCCCACCCCTACACATACCATGTTTAATTTTCCTAAACCAATCCTAAAAAGGAACCATGAACTGCATCAGTATTTATTTTTATTTGTGCGACATGCATGAAACGTGACAATTACTCAATTTGGTATTTTTTGTATTTTTTTAAAACTAGGCAAGTCAGTTAAGAACAAATTCTTATTTTCAATGACGGCCTAGGAACTGTGAGTAAACTGCCTTGTTTTTGGGGGCAGAACGACTTTTACCTTCTCAGCTCTGGGATTAACCACTAGGCTACCTGCCGTCCCTACACTCTAACCACTAGGCTACCTGCCGTCCCTACACTCTAACCACTAGGCTACCTGCCGTCCCTACACTCTAACCACTAGGCTACCTGCCGTCCCTACACTCTAACCACTAGGCTACCTGCCGTCCCTACACTCTAACCACTAGGCTACCTGCCGTCCCTACACTCTAACCACTAGGCTACCTATAATAATAATAATAATAATATATGCCATTTAGCAGACGCTTTATCCCTACAGTAACCATAGGCTGTGCATACACCACTGGTCCACTAGGCTACCTACCCTGGTCCCTACACTCTAACCACTAGGCTACCTGCCGTCCCTACACTCTAACCACTAGGCTACCTGCCTGTCCCTCCCTAACCACTAGGCTACCCGTCCCTCCACTCTAAGGCTAGGCTACCTGCCTGTCCCTACACTCTAACCACTAGGCTACCTGCTGTCCCTACACTCTAACCACTAGGCTACCTGCCTGTCCCTACACTCTAACCACTAGGCTACCTGCCTGTCCCCCCACTCTAACCACTAGGCTACCTGTCCCTCCACTCTAACCACTAGGCTACCACTCTAACCACACTGCCTGCTAACCACTAGGCTACCTGCCTGTCCCTACACTCTAACCACTCGGCTACCTGCCTGCCCCTACACTCTAACCACTAGACTACCTGCCTGTCCCCCCACTCTAACCACTAGGTTACCTGCCATCCCTCCACTATAACCACAAGGCTACCTGCCGTCCCTCCACTCTAACCACTAGGTTACCTGCCATCCCTCCACTATAACCACAAGGCTACCTGCCGTCCCTCCACTCTAACCACTAGGCTACCTGCCGTCCCTCCACTCTAACCACTAGGTTACCTGCCGTCCCTCCACTCTAACCACTAGGTTAATGGAGTTGAGATGTAGGTTATGTTTTTATTTCCTGTAGGACCAATGTTAAGTGAATCAAGATTCCATAGATAGTGAGTGACTGCTGTGAGAATTTGTCCTAAAAGTGCCTGCTTCTGGCCCAACGGTGTGTTAGTAGACAGGCGATGATGCGACATAATAATGATTTAGGATATTACACTGGTGGTAGTGTAGTTCTCACCTCTCTGTTTTGGTACAGAAAGCACAGTTGTTTCCTTTGATGTGTTTTGCATGGTGTCCTTCCTATCTGGGCCTCATAAAGGGGTTTGCATATGTCCATGTTGAGATCTGTATCAGATTAAAAACCAGTAGAGAACTTGTATGAAAATAAACGTATTCTATTTTCATTGAACTCTTTATGCCGCGTGTGTGTGTCCTCTGTGTGTGTGTGTGTGTGTCCTCTGTGTGTGTGTGTGTGTGTCCTCTGTGTGTGTGTGTTGAATGATTGAAACACAGATACACATTGTGTCTGATATGATAGGCTACACTTGCCTTCTGTGTAAATGAATGCAGGTGATATTAATGTGAAAGCAGAGCCAGGGAGCTATTCTTCCATGTGGATTGTTCTACATGTGGCTTGTTATCTTTTAACTCTTTATCTTTATGCTCTGCCCCCGGTGGTGTCTGCACTCGGTGGTGTCTGCACTCGGTGGCGTCTGCACTCGGTGGCGTCTGTTACAGACAACTTCCCCAAAATGAGCCGTTCGCGAGGTGACAGAGAGAAATGTGTCAAAAGGTCACCCTATAACGCCCTGCAGAATAAACACAAATCTTTTTTTTGTTGTTGTCAAATACTGAGGCTTTTTACACACACACACACACACACACACACACACACACACACACACACACACACACACACACACACACACACACACACACACACACACACACACACACACACACACACACACACACACACACACACACACACACACACACACACACACCACCTAACGTTTATTAAGAAAGGAACACATCATCCCAAAGGGAAGCTTCTTTACAGCGACTACAGTAACTTCCTCTTTTACATCAACAGTAGTAGTGATGCCGTCAGTTAGTGTTTCTGTCATACCGGTCTACTCTAATAGCATGGAAACACTGAGAGACAGTGTCTCTATCCTTTTCTCTACTCTAATAGCATGGAAACACTGAGAGACAGTGTCTCTATCCTTTTCTCTACTCTAATAGCATGGAAACACTGAGAGACAGTGTCTCTATCCTTTCTCTACTCTAATAGCATGGAAACACTGAGAGACAGTGTCTCTATCCTTTTCTCTACTCTAATAGCATGGAAACACTGAGAGACGGTGTCTCTATCCTTTTCTCTACTCTAATAGCATGGAAACACTGAGAGACGGTGTCTCTATCCTTTTCTCTACTCTAATAGCATGGAAACACTGAGAGACAGTGTCTCTAATAGCATCCTGAGAGACAGTGTTTCCTTTTCTCTACTCTAATAGCATGGAAACACTGAGAGACAGTGTCTCTATCCTTTTCTCTACTCTAATAGCATGGAAACACTGAGAGACAGTGTCTCTATCCTTTCTCTACTCTAATAGCATGGAAACACTGAGAGACAGTGTCTCTATCCTTTTCTCTACTCTAATAGCATGGAAACACTGAGAGACAGTGTCTCTATCCTTTCTCTACTAATAGCATGGAAACACTGAGAGACAGTGTCTCTATCCTTTTCTCTGCTCTAATAGCATGGAAACACTGAGAGACAGTGTCTCTATCCTTTCTCTACTCTAATAGCATGGAAACACTGAGAGACAGTGTCTCTATCCTTTTCTCTACTCTAATAGCATGGAAACACTGAGAGACAGTGTCTCTATCCTTTTCTCTACTCTAATAGCATGGAAACACTGAGAGACAGTGTCTCTATCCTTTTCTCTACTCTAATAGCATGGAAACACTGAGAGACAGTGTCTCTATCCTTTTCTCTACTCTTTAAGTTGTTGTCACGTACTGTGGAAACAGCATGACTGATGCCATCTAAATGACTACAGGAACACGTTTCCGTTTGGGGATCCACCCTGGTTCTCAGGTGAGTTAGGTGGTATGTGTAAACATCCTTCAAAATGACTCGGAAGTTGGTGGAAATGTCCATTGAAAGAATCCTTAAAAACAAACAGAATATATATATATATACATTTAGTCGCAGGCTGTGTTCCACTGCCTCTGATTGATGCAGCGTTACAACTAACAGATTATAATTTATGCGTGGGAGGCCGTAGCAAGACTTAATGATTAACTAAAGATAATATAAACATTTCTGATGAAGAAAGACTCAGTTTCAATCATTTCTGATGAAGAAAGACTCAGTTTCAATAATTTCTGATGAAGAAAGACTCAGTTTCAATCATTTCTGATGAAGAAAGACTCAGTTTCAATCATTTCTGATGAAGAAAGACTCAGTTTCAATCATTTCTGATGAAGAAAGACTCAGTTTCAATCATTTCTGATGAAGAAAGACTCAGTTTCAATCATTTCTGATGAAGGAAGACTCAGTTTCAATCATTTCTGATGAAGAAAGACTCCGTTTCAATCATTTCTGATGAAGAAAGACTCCGTTTCAATCATTTCTGATGAAGAAAGACTCCGTTTCAATCATTTCTGATGAAGAAAGACTCCGTTTCAATCATTTCTGATGAAGAAAGACTCAGTTTCAATCATTTCTGATGAAGAAAGACTCCGTTTCAATCATTTCTGATGAAGAAAGACTCAGTTTCAATCATTTCTGATGAAGAAAGACTCAGTTTCAATCATTTCTGATGAAGAAAGACTCAGTTTCAATCATTTCTGATGAAGAAAGACTCAGTTTCAATCATTTCTGATGAAGAAAGACTCAGTTTCAATCATTTCTGATGAAGAAAGACTCAGTTTCAATCATTTCTGATGAAGAAAGACTCAGTTTCAATCATTTCTGATGAAGAAAGACTCGTTTCAATCATTTCTGATGAAGAAAGACTCAGTTTCAATCATTTCTGATGAAGAAAGACTCAGTTTCAATCATTTCTGATGAAGAAAGACTCAGTTTCAATCATTTCTGATGAAGAAAGACTCAGTTTCAATCATTTCTGATGAAGAAAGACTCCGTTTCAATCATTTCTGATGAAGAAAGACTCCGTTTCAATCATTTCTGATGAAGAAAGACTCCGTTTCATATCATTAATCTGATGAAGAAAGACTCAGTTTCAATCATTTCTGATGAAGAAAGACTCAGTTTCAATCATTTCTGATGAAGAAAGACTCAGTTTCAATCATTTCTGATGAAGAAAGACTTTTCAATCATTTCTTTATGAAGAAAGATTGATTTGTGACTTTTATTTCTTATGAAGAAAGTTAGTTTTTTTTTGAAACTGCATTGTTGGTTAAGGGCTTATATCAGACTCAGTTTTTAAATGTTTATAATATCTTTAGTTAATCATTAACAAATACCCACTGGGACTAAATGATATTCAGCATGTCAAGGTCTATACTCTGTTGTGGTTACACATACTGTATGAATCTCTACTACACCTGTTGTACTGTTCTGCATTTCACTTAAGGTCTACTACACCTGTTGTATTCAGGTTTCTAAAAGTTAGTTGGTCTTTATTACACCAAATATTGTATTTGTCACTTTTAGGTTACTACACCTGTTTTATTCAGCATTTTTTTACTACACCTGTATTCAGTTGGTTAACACCTGTTGTCATTCAGCATTTAAACTGTAAGGTCTACTACATCTGTTGTATTCAGCATTTCACTGTAAGGTCTACTACACCTGTTGTATTCAGCATTTCACTGTAAGGTCTACTACACCTGTTGTATTCAGCATTTCACTGTAAGGTCTAATACACCTATAATATAATATATCACTATAATAATATATATATAATATATGCCATTTATTCAGCTTTTATGTCAGTCATGTATAGGTCTACTACACCTGTTGTATTCAGCATTTCCTGTAAGGTCTACTACACCTGTTGTATTCAGCATTTCACTGTAAGGTCTACTACACCTGTTGTATTCAGCATTTCACTGTGAGGTCTACTACACCTGTTGTATTCAGCATTTCACTGTGAGGTCTACTACACCTGTTGTATTCAGCATTTCACTGTGAGGTCTACCTACACCTGTTGTATTCAGCATTTCACTGTAAGGTCTACCTACACCTGTTGTATTCAGCATTTCACTGTAAGGTCTACTACACCTGTTGTATTCAGCATGTCACTGTAAGGTCTACTACACCTGTTGTATTCAGCATGTCACTGTAAGGTCTACTACACCTGTTGTATTCAGCATGTCACTGTAAGGTCTACTACACCTGTTGTATTCAGCATGTCACTGTAAGGTCTACTACACCTGTTGTATTCAGCATGTCACTGTAAGGTCTACTACACCTGTTGTATTCAGCATGTCACTGTAAGGTCTACTACGTTGAACGTGCCAGATTTGTCATTCTCCTAGGTTTATTAAGTTGTAATGTCTCACGGTATGTGTATGCTATATCATCTGTATAATAACATTTGATTTGATATGGGTACCGACCCATCTGCTCATAGCTGCTGGGGTCGTTGATGGTTTTAGGATTTCATCAAGAGAGCTGTTTGATGCCAGGCCTGGTGCTCTGTGTGTGTCCCAAATAGCACCCTAATCCCTGTTTAGTGTACTCTTTTGACCAGGACCCATAGGACTTTGGTCTAAAGTAGTGCACTATGTGTAGGGAATAGGGTGCCATAGGGCTCTGGTCTAAAGTAGTGCACTATATAGGGAATAGGGTGCCATTTTGGGATGTAGCCTCTGAGGCCTTTTAATGGGGGGGATTTTACAGCAGTCAGTCTAGTTAGAGGCAGAGGGCTGGGTCAGTCTGTGTGTGTGTTTGATGTCTCTAAAGACCTGAAATCCCCAGGCAGACCACCTGAACAGCAGTACTGACTCCATCCATCCATCCCTCAGCTCTCCAGCCTTCTGCTCCTCCATTGTAATAGACCTAATGATGTATACCATATAGCCGACTCTGTTATCCAAAGAGACTTACCGCTGTGTGTACAATACATTTCATCCTCCGTAGTCTTGTTGCTTAGAACGTCTGGAGCCGAGTCTACTTTCTACTGATGTGTGCGTTCGTTCACTACTTCCCACAACTCTAAAAGCATTGGATTGGTGCAGGGATGTGGGCTCGTGGGAATTTACACCATATTTCTTATACCAGTCGTCTCCTTTCAAATGAGTTAAAAGGGCAGTGCAGTGATTTTACAGTTTCATTCATGTTATTTCGGCACTTTGAGGTCGAAATTACACTCTCAAATTGTGAAAATTATGATAATGTCCTTTTAGTATAAGAGCTTTTTTTTCAAAGAAAAAGCCTGTTCAGGTGGGATGGAGTTTTTGGCCACAGCATGACATCACAATACGATTAGATTATTCTGACCAATGAGCAGTTCTATTTGAAGAGGTTAAGGAGGTAGGCTCTACAGCAGGGTTCTACAACCTTTTCTAGCATGAGAGCTACTTTAAAAAAAACACATCACAAGCTACTCATTTGTTTTCAAACTGTCAAATAGGTACATCCTTCTCTTCTTCTCCTGCAACTCTTCCCCTGGTCCTTAGTGTTCAACAGAAAGTAGTGTACTATGTTATCAACTCTTCCCCTGGTCCTTAGTGTTCAACAGAAAGTAGTGTACTATGTTGTCAACTCTTCCCCTGGTCCTTAGTGTACAACAGAAAGTAGTGTACTATGTTATCAACTCTTCCCCTGGTCCTTAGTGTACAACAGAAAGTAGTGTACTATGTTATCCACTCTTCCCCTGGTCCTTAGTGTACAACAGAAAGTAGTGCACTATGTTTTCTGACAACATGCCTGGTAAAATAAGGGTTAATAAACAACTCCAATAGATGTTCTGAGTCCATGTTAATGATGACATCACATCAGAAGACCATTGCCTGGGGGTTTTGTGTAATTCCTCTTTAATTGGGCGTCTGTCCCTTTAATATGTAGCGCGTGAGGAATGTCCCGTCTAACCAGCCGGTCTGGTGATGGTTCTCTACTGCTGCTACTCATTCTATGACGACGTTAGCATATAACACATTATACATACAAATGATATCTACTCATTAAATACTTGTGCCAGATGACAAGCCTACTTTTCAGTTACTATTTATATGAGAGTGTTTTTGGGGGGAAAGTATTTCTGTCAACCAACAAGATGGTTATCACATTAACATGATACACACGGAGTGATAGACAGACGCGCGCACCACACCGACAGACGGGGGCAATAATGCTGGAAATGAATTGGCAGATATTGTGTTAGGTTTGGCTTTTTAAGCCAATAGTGGCTAACCAGGGGTGGGATAATGTCAATGTTGTGTTGATTTAGCTACTCATAGGTAGGCTGTGAGCTACTGGTAGCTCGTGATGTTGGAGACCTCTGCTCGAGTCGAGACCATCCTATCCGCCAATCAGGGACGTGTATTGTAAACATTTAAACATGTGTATCGACACGCCCACACGATCGGACTGAGCATTTCAATGGTAAAAGGTAGCCCAGGGAAATAAATGATTCAAAAAATATATTTAGAGTTATTTTCATGAAATTAACACACACAGTGATGGTTTAAAAATACAATTAAAAAGACTGCATCGGGGCTTTAAGGGAAGTGAACAAGTGCACACTTTAGGAGGAAGGAGAGATAGTTGGGACATTACCTAAGGCTGTGTCTTAAATGGCACCCTATTCCCTCTATAGTGCACTACTGTTGACCAGAGCCCTATGGGGACCCTATTCCCTATATAGTGCACTACTGTTTACCAGAGCCCTATGGGGACCCTATTCCCTATATAGTGCACTACTGTTCACCAGAGCCCTATGGGGACCCTATTCCCTATACAGTGCACTACATAGGGAATAGGAGGCCATTTGGGACGTAGCCTAGGTCCTCCAATGCGTTCCTCCCAGTCAGCTGCTGGGTGTGTTCCTCCTCAGTGCTTAATGCAGGGAAATGATACACATGGAAATGACTGTCTGTCATACCTCCGGGGTAGATGGTGGTTTAGCTTGAATATGGAAAACCATATAGGCT
>NW_025745886.1:0-19130 GCF_021184085.1 Oncorhynchus gorbuscha | reverse complement strand
TGATTTAAAAAACAACATACTACTTCCTCTGACTAACTCAGGCTATGGAGCGTGATTTAAAAAACAACATACTACTTCCTCTGACTAACTCAGGCTATGGAGCGTGATTTTAAAAAACAACATACTACTTCCTCTGACTAACTCAGGCTATGGAGCGTGATTTAAAAAACAACATACTACTTCCTCTGACTAACTCAGGCTATGGAGCGTGATTTAAAAAACAACATACTACTTCCTCTGACTAACTCAGGCTATGGAGCGTGATTTAAAAAACAACATACTACTTCCTCTGACTAACTCAGGCTATGGAGCGTGATTTTAAAAAACAACATACTACTTCCTCTGACTAACTCAGGCTATGGAGCGTGATTTAAAAAAACAACATACTACTTCCTCTGACTAACTCAGGCTATGGAGCGTGATTTTAAAAACAACATACTACTTCCTCTGACTAAAGTGCTGTAGCCTATATGGTTTTCCATATTCAAGCTAAACCACCATCTACCCCGGAGGTATGACAGACAGTCATTTCCATGTGTATCATTTCCCTGCATTAAGCACTGAGGAGGAACACACCCAGCAGCTGACTGGGAGGAACGCATTGGAGGACCTAGGCTACGTCCCGAATGGCCTCCTATTCCCTATGTAGTGCACTGTATAGGGAATAGGGTCCCCATAGGGCTCTGGTCAACAGTAGTGCACTATATAGGGAATAGGGTCCCCATAGGGTTCTGGTCAACAGTAGTGCACTATATAGGGAATAGGGTCCCCATAGGGCTCTGGTAAACAGTAGTGCACTATATAGGGAATAGGGTCCCCATAGGGTTCTGGTCAACAGTAGTGCACTATATAGGGAATAGGGTCCCCATAGGGCTCTGGTAAACAGTAGTGCACTATATAGGGAATAGGGTCCCCATAGGGCTCTGGTCAACAGTAGTGCACTATAGAGGGAATAGGGTGCCATTTATAGGGTGCCATTTAAGACACAGCCTTAGGTAATGTCCCAACTATCTCTCCTTCCTCCTAAAGTGTGCACTTGTTCACTTCCCTTAAAGCCCCGATGCAGTCTTTTTAATTGTATTTTTAAACCATCACTGTGTGTGTTAATTTCATGAAAATAACTCAAAATATATTTTTTTAATCATTTATTTCCCTGCGCTACCTTTTACCATTGAAATGCTCAGTCCGATCGTGTGGGCGTGTCGATACACATGTTTAAATGTTTACAATACACGTCCCTGATTGGCGGATAGGATGGTCTCGACTCGAGCAGAAGTCTCCAACATCACGAGCTACCAGTAGCTCACAGCCTACCTATGAGTAGCTAAATCAACACAACATTGACATTATCCCACCCCTGGATAGCCACTATTGGCTTAAAAAGCCAAACCTAACACAATATCTGCCAATTAATTTCCAGCAATATTGCCCCCGTCTGTCTGTGTGGTGCGCGCGTCTGTCTATCACTCCGCGTGTATCATGTTGATGTGATAACCATCTTGTTGGTTGACAGAAATACTTTCCCCCCAAAAACACTCTCATATAAATGTTAACTGAAAAGTAGGCTTGTCATCTGGCACAAGTATTTAATGAGTAGATATCATTTGTATGTATAATGTGTTATATGCTAACGTCGTCATAGAATGAGTAGCAGCAGTATAAAACCATCACCAGACCGGCTGGTTAGACGGGACATTCCTCACGCGCTACATATTAAAGGGACAGACGCCCAATTAAAGAGGGAATTACACAAAACCCCCAGGCAATGGTCTTCTGATGTGATGTCATCATTAACATGGACTCAGAACATCTATTGGAGTTGTTTATTAACCCTTATTTTACCAGGCATGTTGTCAGAAAACATAGTGCACTACTTTCTGTTGTACACTAAGGACCAGGGGAAGAGTTGATAACAGTGCACTACTTTCTGTTATTATACAGATGATATAGCATACACATACCGTGAGACATTACAACTTAATAAACCTAGGAGAATGACAAATCTGGCACGTTCAACGTAGTAGACCTTACAGTGACATGCTGAATACAACAGGTGTAGTAGACCTTACAGTGAAATGCTGAATACAACAGGTGTAGTAGACCTTACAGTGAAATGCTGAATACAACAGGTGTAGGTAGACCTTACAGTGAAATGCTGAATACAACAGGTGTAGTAGACCTTACAGTGAAATGCTGAATACAACAGGCGTAGTAGACCTTACAGTGAAATGCTGAATACAACAGGTGTAGGTAGACCTTACAGCGAAATGCTGAATACAACAGGTGTAGGTAGACCTTACAGCGAAATGCTGAATACAACAGGTGTAGTAGACCTTACAGCGAAATGCTGAATACAACAGGTGTAGTAGACCTTACAGCGAAATGCTGAATACAACAGGTGTAGTAGACCTTACAGTGAAATGCTGAATACAACAGGTGTAGTAGACCTTACAGTGAAATGCTGAATACAACAGGTGTAGTAGACCTTACAGTGACATGCTGAATACAACAGGTGTAGGTAGACCTTACAGTGAAATGCTGAATACAACAGGTGTAGTAGACCTTACAGGGAAATGCTGAATACAACAGGTGTAGTAGACCTTACAGTGAAATGCTTAATACAACAGGTGTAGTAGACCTTACAGTGAAATGCTGAATACAACAGGTGTAGTAGACCTTACAGTGAAATGCTGAATACAACAGGTGTAGTAGACCTTACAGGGAAATGCTGAATACAACAGGTGTAGTAGACCTCCAGTGAAATGCTGAATACAACAGGTGTAGTAGACCTTACAGTGAAATGCTGAATACAACAGATGTAGTAGACCTTACAGGGAAATGCTGAATACAACAGGTGTAGTAGACCTGGCATGAAATGCTTAATACAACAGGTGTAGAGACCTTACAGTGAAATGCTTAATACAATATTAGTAGACCTTACAGTGAAATGCTTAATACAACAGGTGTAGTAGACCTTACAGTGAAATGCTGAATACAACAGATGTAGTAGACCTTACAGTGACATGCTGAATACAACAGGTGTAGGTAGACCCTTCAGTGAAATGCTGAATACAACAGATGTAGTAGACCTTACATTTAAATGCTGACTGACAAGCCCTTAACCAACAATGCAGTTTAAAAAAAAAACCTAACAAAAAAGAATAAGAAATAAAAGTCACAAATCAATATTTGGGTCAATAAAGTCCACCAACTAACTTTTAGAAACCTGTAACAGTACAGGCAGGTAGCCAAGTATTAAAGCAGAACAGTAGCAGCGATAGCAGAGATTCATACAGTATGTGTAACCATGCCAGAGTATGTCATTGATCTCCATATCATTTAGTCCCAGTGGGTATTTGTTAATGATTAACTAAAGATATTATAAACATTTCTGATGAAACTGAGTCTGATATATATATCAGACTCAGTTTCATCAGAAATGATTGAAACTGAGTCTTACTTCATCAGAAATGATTGAAACTGAGTCTTTCTTCATCAGAAATGATTGAAACTGAGTCTTTCTTCATCAGAAATGATTGAAACGAGTCTTTCTTCATCAGAAATGATTGAAACGGAGTCTTTCTTCATCAGAAATGATTGAAACTGAGTCTTTCTTCATCAGAAATGTTTATATTATCTTTAGTTAATCATTAAGTCTTGCTACGGCCTCCCACTCATAAATTATAATTGAAACTGTTTTCTTCAGTTGTAACGCTGCATCAATCAGAGGCAGTGATTGAACACAGCCTGCGACTAAATGTGTATATATATATATTTCTGTTTGTTTTTAAGGGATTCTTTCAATGGACATTTCCACCAACTTCCGAGTCATTTTGGAGGATGTTTACACATACCACCTAACTCACCTGAGAACCAGGGTGGATCCCCAAACGGAAACGTGTTCCTGTAGTCATTTAGATGGCATCAGTCATGCTGTTTCCACAGTACGTGACAACAACTTAAAGAGTAGAGAAAAGGATAGAGACACTGTCTCTCAGTGTTTCCATGCTATTAGAGTAGAGAAAAGGATAGAGACACTGTCTCTCAGTGTTTCCATGCTATTAGAGTAGAGAAAGGATAGAGACACTGTCTCTCAGTGTTTCCATGCTATTAGAGTAGAGAAAGGATAGAGACACTGTCTCTCAGTGTTTCCATGCTATTAGAGTAGAGAAAGGATAGAGACACTGTCTCTCAGTGTTTCCAGCTATTAGAGTAGAGAAAAGGATAGAACCGTTCTCTCCATGAGTAGAGAAAGGATAGAGACTATTAGAGCAGAGAAAAGGATAGAGACACTGTCTCTCAGTGTTTCCATGCTATTAGAGTAGAGAAAAGGATAGAGACACTGTCTCTCAGTGTTTCCATGCTATTAGAGTAGAGAAAAGGATAGAGACACTGTCTCTCAGTGTTTCCATGCTATTAGAGCAGAGAAAAGGATAGAGACACTGTCTCTCAGTGTTTCCATGCTATTAGAGTAGAGAAAAGGATAGAGACACTGTCTCTCAGTGTTTCCATGCTATTAGAGTAGAGAAAGGATAGAGACACTGTCTCTCAGTGTTTCCATGCTATTAGAGTAGAGAAAGGATAGAGACACTGTCTCTCAGTGTTTCCATGCTATTAGAGTAGAGAAAAGGATAGAGACACTGTCTCTCAGTGTTTCCATGCTATTAGAGTAGAAAAGGATGGAGACACTGTCTCTCAGTGTTTCCATGCTATTAGAGTAGAGAAAGGATAGAGACACCGTCTCTCAGTGTTTCCATGCTATTAGAGTAGAGAAAGGATAGAGACACCGTCTCTCAGTGTTTCCATGCTATTAGAGTAGAGAAAAGGATAGAGACACCGTCTCTCAGTGTTTCCATGCTATTAGAGTAGAGAAAAGGATAGAGACACTGTCTCTCAGTGTTTCCATGCTATTAGAGTAGAGAAAAGGATAGAGACACTGTCTCTCAGTGTTTCCATGCTATTAGAGTAGAGAAAAGGATAGAGACACTGTCTCTCAGTGTTTCCATGCTATTAGAGTAGAGAAAAGGATAGAGACACCGTCTCTCAGTGTTTCCATGCTATTAGAGTAGAGAAAAGGATAGAGACACCGTCTCTCAGTGTTTCCATGCTATTAGAGTAGAGAAAAGGATAGAGACACTGTCTCTCAGTGTTTCCATGCTATTAGAGTAGACCGGTATGACAGAAACACTAACTGACGGCATCACTACTACTGTTGATGTAAAAGAGGAAGTTACTGTAGTCGCTGTAAAGAAGCTTCCCTTTGGGATGATGTGTTCCTTTCTTAATAAACGTTAGGTGGTGTGTGTGTGTGTGTGTGTGTGTGTGTGTGTGTGTGTGTGTGTGTGTGTGTGTGTGTGTGTGTGTGTGTGTGTGTGTGTGTGTGTGTGTGTGTGTGTGTGTGTGTGTGTGTGTGTGTGTGTGTGTGTGTGTGTGTGTGTGTGTGTGTGTGTGTAAAGCCTCAGTATTTGACAACAACAAAAAAAAGATTTGTGTTTATTCTGCAGGGCGTTATAGGGTGACCTTTTGACACATTTCTCTCTGTCACCTCGCGAACGGCTCATTTTGGGGAAGTTGTCTGTAACAGACGCCACCGAGTGCAGACGCCACCGAGTGCAGACACCACCGAGTGCAGACACCACCGGGGGCAGAGCATAAAGATAAAGAGTTAAAAGATAACAAGCCACATGTAGAACAATCCACATGGAAGAATAGCTCCCTGGCTCTGCTTTCACATTAATATCACCTGCATTCATTTACACAGAAGGCAAGTGTAGCCTATCATATCAGACACAATGTGTATCTGTGTTTCAATCATTCAACACACACACACAGAGGACACACACACACACACACACAGAGGACACACACACACACACACAGAGGACACACACACGCGGCATAAAGAGTTCAATGAAAATAGAATACGTTTATTTTCATACAAGTTCTCTACTGGTTTTTAATCTGATACAGATCTCAACATGGACATATGCAAACCCCTTTATGAGGCCCAGATAGGAAGGACACCATGCAAAACACATCAAAGGAAACAACTGTGCTTTCTGTACCAAAACAGAGAGGTGAGAACTACACTACCACCAGTGTAATATCCTAAATCATTATTATGTCGCATCATCGCCTGTCTACTAACACACCGTTGGGCCAGAAGCAGGCACTTTTAGGACAAATTCTCACAGCAGTCACTCACTATCTATGGAATCTTGATTCACTTAACATTGGTCCTACAGGAAATAAAAACATAACCTACATCTCAACTCCATTAACCTAGTGGTTAGAGTGGAGGGACGGCAGGTAACCTAGTGGTTAGAGTGGAGGGACGGCAGGTAGCCTAGTGGTTAGAGTGGAGGGACGGCAGGTAGCCTTGTGGTTATAGTGGAGGGATGGCAGGTAACCTAGTGGTTAGAGTGGAGGGACGGCAGGTAGCCTTGTGGTTATAGTGGAGGGATGGCAGGTAACCTAGTGGTTAGAGTGGGGGGACAGGCAGGTAGTCTAGTGGTTAGAGTGTAGGGGCAGGCAGGTAGCCGAGTGGTTAGAGTGTAGGGACAGGCAGGTAGCCTAGTGGTTAGAGTGTAGGGACAGGCAGGTAGCCTAGTGGTTAGAGTGGAGGGACGGCAGGTAGCCTAGTGGTTAGAGTGTAGGGACGGCAGGTAGCCTAGTGGTTAGAGTGTAGGGACGGCAGGTAGCCTAGTGTTTAGAGTGGAGGGACGGCAGGTAGCCTAGTGGTTAGAGTGTAGGGACAGGCAGGTAGCCTAGTGGTTAGAGTGTAGGGACGGCAGGTAGCCTACTGGTTAGAGTGTAGGGACGGCAGGTAGCCTAGTGGTTAGAGTGTAGGGACGGCAGGTAGCCTAGTGGTTAATCCCAGAGCTGAGAAGGTAAAAGTCGTTCTGCCCCCAAAAACAAGGCAGTTTACTCACAGTTCCTAGGCCGTCATTGAAAATAAGAATTTGTTCTTAACTGACTTGCCTAGTTTTAAAAAAAATACAAAAAATACCAAATTGAGTAATTGTCACGTTTCATGCATGTCGCACAAATAAAAATAAATACTGATGCAGTTCATGGTTCCTTTTTAGGATTGGTTTAGGAAAATTAAACATGGTATGTGTAGGGGTGGGAACCATCTCTAACCAACAAGTTATGCAAATTCAGCCTGAAACAAATTGAGTCATGACGGAGAGAGTTGAAAATACAATACACACCTATGTCAGAAGGGTCATGTGGTCGAGAAATATAGCAGCATGTTGGCGTTTAGGCTCTATGAAGCCGGTACTATTTCTAATAGTCATTGGCGCATAAACATTATCGACTTAGTTTACATTACAATACAAAGTATTATATATGTCAAAGAAATCTGTTCAAAACTTTCGTCCATACAACGACTTTTTCAAAACAATCACAGTTAGAAACGTCTAATTTCTACTAATATTAGTCTCCCCTTTCACCAAAGACCAAGAGCTACAATTTATATAAGCAAAGATGATTTAAACACAGAATAGACTACCTACCTGTGCTGCGTTTTGATGGAGGAGCGCATCGCATCGAATATAACCGGGATGTATCGTTCATCTGCACACTGTTCTAATCTCACAATTCACTCGTTGGAATAATCTATTCAATCATTAGAATAAACCCCTTCGCCAAACATAGTCCACGGAGAATATCAACAACGTGAAGGTAAAATACTCACCACGTGTAATTTCATTGCTGGCTGTGGTCTCATAACGTTAGTGCTCATCTCCGTCTCCTCTGTAGTAGAAATCCGTTAGGACGAGACGAGGTTGTTTCCATACTTATAGTTAGGAAGTGTGCCCACCCACTTTGGTGGCATTACGACTAGCGGGCTTCTTCGCTTTGCCTTCTTACAGGGTTTCTCCTTCAAATAAATGCATACTTGCTATGATTGCGTCATCACTTACGTAGACTAGAGAGGCAGTTTTTTTATCCACCTATGGTTTAGCACTGGAAATAAAATGAATATTTACAATTTGATGTATAATGCCGTTAACTCATATGAATAATAGCCTTTTTTAAAGTTATTTAAAAAATAGTTATTCAAATAATGAAATGAACAAAGGAGGGCATTGATCATTCTTGCCTAACGCCTATACTGCCGACTGTTTAGGTTGTTATTGTCTCCTTCCTGGATGGGGAAGACCAGGTATTGGTCCAGAGAGAGGTTGGGTGACAGGTATTGGTCCAGAGAGAGGTTGGGTGACCAGGTATTGGTTCAGAGAGAGGTTGGGTGACCAGGTATTGGTTCAGAGAGAGGTTGGGTGACCAAGTATTGGTCCAGAGAGAGGTTGGGTGACCAGGTATTGGTTCAGAGAGAGTTTGGGTGAACAGGTATTGGTTCAGAGAGAGGTTGGGTGACCAGGTATTGGTCCAGAGAGAGGTTGGGTGACCAGGTATTGGTCCAGAGAGAGGTTGGGTGACCAGGTATTGGTCCAGAGAGAGTTTGGGTGACAGGTATTGGTCCAGAGAGAGGTTGGGTGACCAGGTATTGGTTCAGAGAGAGGTTGGGTGACCAGGTATTGGTCCAGAGAGAGGTTGGGTGACCAGGTATTGGTTCAGAGAGAGGTTGGGTGACCAGGTATTGGTTCAGAGAGAGGTTGGGTGACCAGGTATTGGTCCAGAGAGAGGTTGGGTGACCAGGTATTGGTTCAGAGAGAGGTTGGGTGACCAGGTATTGGTTCAGAGAGAGGTTGGGTGACCAGGTATTGGTTCAGAGAGAGGTTGGGTGACCAGGTATTGGTCCAGAGAGAGGTTGGGTGACCAGGTATTGGTTCAGAGAGAGGTTGGGTGACCAGGTATTGGTTCAGAGAGAGGTTGGGTGACCAGGCATTGGTCCAGAGAGAGGTTGGGTGACCAGGTATTGGTTCAGAGAGAGGTTGGGTGACTTGTGTCGAGCACATTTTGTGAAGACAACAACCTCACAGAAGATGCACCATATCCATCAAACCTACCATATTTCCTGGTTTATTACAGACAAACCTACCATATTTCCTAGTTTATTACAGACAGAACTGTCATATACCTTACAGCGAGTGCCTTCAGAACGTCTTCACACCCCTTCACTTGTTCCACATCTTGTTGTGTTACAGCCTGAATTCAAAATGGATTTATGTATAATAATATCTCATATTGACAAAGTGAAAAGATGGGATTTTAGATTTTTTTTCTTCTTCTCCAAATGTATTGAAAATGAAATACTGAAAAATCGAATTTACATATACTACCATTCAAAAGTTTGGGGTAACTTAGAAATGTCCTTGTTTTTGAAAGAAAAGCACATTTTTTTTGTCCATTAAAATAACATTGAATTGATCAGAAATACAGTGTAGACATTGTTAATGTTATAAATGACTTTTGCTGCTGGAAACAGTTGATTTTAATGGACCTGATTTTTTCTTTGTAACAGCTGATTTTAATGGGCCTCTGTGCATAGACGTACAGAACAGAGGCCCATTATCAGCAACCATCACTCCTCTGTTCCAATGGGCCCGTTGTGTTAGCTAGTCCAAGTTTATAATTTTAAATCATCATTAGAAAACCCATTTGCGATTATGTTAGCACAGCTGAAAACTGTTGTTTGTGATTTAAGAAGCAATAAAACTGACCTTCTTTAGACTAATTGAGTATCTGGAGCATCAGCATTTGTGGGTTCGATAACAGGCTCAAAATGGCCAGAAACAAATACCTTTCTGCTGAAACTCGTCAGTCTATTCTTGTTCTGAGAAATGAAGGCTATTCCATGCGAGAAATTGCCAATAAACTGAAGATCTCATATAACACTGTATACTACTCTCTTCGCAGAACAGTGCAAACTGGCTCTAACCAGAATAGAAAGAGGAGTGGGAGGCCCCGGTGCACACCTGAGCAAGAGGACAAGTACATTCGAGTGTCTAGTTTGAGAAGCAGACGCCTCACAAGTCCTCAATTGGCAGCTTCATTAAATAGTACCGACAAAACACCTGTCTCAACGTCAACAGTGAAGAGGCGACTCCGGGATGCTGGCCTTCTAGGCAGAGTTGCAAAGAAAAAGCCATATCTCAGACTGGCCAATAAAAAGAAAAGATTAAGATGGGCAAAAGAACAGAGACACTGGACAGAGGAACTCTGCCTAGAAGGCAGAGTCGCCTCTTCACTGTTGACTTTGAGACTGGTGTTTTGTGGGTACTATTTAATGAAGCTGCCAGTCAATTCTGTAACTGTTTTAAAGTGACCACCAACTTCATGGTGAAATACCTGAGTGGTTTCCTTCCTCTCCGGCAACTGAGTTAGACAGGACATCTGTATCTTTGTAGTGACTGGGTGTATTGATGCACCATCCAAAGTGTAATTAATAACTTCACCATGGTCAAAGGGATATTCAATGTCTGTTTGTTTTTGATCCATCTACAAATAGGTGCCCTTCTTTGCGAGGCATCGAAAAACCTCCCTGGTCTTTGTGGTTGAATCTATTTTTAAATTCACTGCCCGATTGAAGGACCTTACAGATAATTGTATGCGTGGTGTCCAGAGAGGAGGTAGTCATTCAAAACTCATGTTAAAACACTATTAATGCACACAGAGTGAGTCCATGCAACTTATTATGTGACTTGTGAAGCACATTTTTACTCCTGAACTTTTCTTAGGCTTTCCATGACAAAGGAGTTAAATACGTATTGATTCAAGACTTTTCAGCTTTTCATTTATTTATTATAAAAATGTTAAAAAGTATAAAAACATGATTCCACTTTGACATTATGGTGTATGGTGTGTCGGTCAGTAAAACAACATCTCACTTCAATACATTTTAAATTCAGGCTGTGATACAACAAAATATGTAACACGTCGAGGGGTGTGAGTCCTTTAAGGTACTGTACTGTTTGTCTGGAATTTGTAATCAAATTCATATTAATTATGGCTAAACCTCCTCTCATCCTAGAATTATTGACTATGCAAATACGATGTACAGGTATTAGGAATAGTAGGACTGGGATTTATGAGGTATAAAGTATAGTTGTCAATGTGGTTGTTTGTTATTCATTGCAGTCCTGAGTGTCCACTTCCACCTAAAGATATTAACATATTCCTACAGATATTAACATATTCCTACAGATTTTAACATATTCCTACAGATATTAACATATTCCTACAGATATTAACATTTTCCTACAGATATTAACATATTATTAACATATTCCTACAGATATTAACACATTCCTAAAGATATTAACACATTCCTACAGATATTAACATATTCCTACAGATATTAACATATTATTAACATATTCCTACAGATATTAACATATTCTTACAGATATGAACACATTCCTAAAGATATTAACACATTCCTACAGATATTAACATTTTCCTACAGATATTAACATATTATTAACATATTCCTACAGATATTAACATATTTCTACAGATATTAACATATTATTAACGTATTCCTACAGATATTAACAAATTCCTAAAGCTATGAACATATTCCTACAGATATTAACATATTCCTAAAGATATTAACATATTCCTACAGATATTAACATATTCCTACAGATATTAACATATTATTAACATATTCCTACAGATATTAACACATTCCTACAGATATTAACATATTCCTACAGATATTAACATATTATTAACATATTCCTACAGATATTAACATATTATTAACATATTCCTACAGATATTAACATATCCCTACAGATATTAACATATTATTAACATATTCCTATAGATATTAACATATTATTAACATATTCCTATAGATATTAACATATTCCTACAGATATTAACACATTGTCACGTTCTGACCTTAGTTCTTTTGTCATGTCTTTGTTTTAGTATGGTCAGGGCGTGAGTTGAGTGGGTTGTCTATGTTAGTTTTTCTATGATTTGCAATTTCTGTGTTTGGCCTGGTATGGTTCTCAATCAGAGGCAGCTGTCAATCGTTGTCCCTGATTGAGAACCATATTTAGGGAGCCTGTTTTCTATTGTGTTCGGTGGGTGATTATTTCCTGTTTCCTGTTGTGTGTCTGCACCAGCCAGAACTGTTTCCTGTTGTGTGTCTGCACCAGCCAGAACTGTTTTCTGTTGTGTGTCTGCACCAGCCAGAACTGTTTCCTGTTGTGTGTCTGCACCAGCCAGAACTGTTTCCTGTTGTGTGTCTGCACCAGCCAGAACTGTTTTCTGTTGTGTGTCTGCACCAGCCAGAACTGTTTCCTGTTGTGTGTCTGCACCAGCCAGAACTGTTTCCTGTTGTGTGTCTGCACCAGCCAGAACTGTTTTCTGTTGTGTGTCTGCACCAGCCAGAACTGTTTCCTGTTGTGTGTCTGCACCAGCCAGAACTGTTTCCTGTTGTGTGTCTGCACCAGCCAGAACTGTTTCCTGTTGTGTGTCTGCACCAGCCAGAACTGTTTCCTGTTGTGTGTCTGCACCAGCCAGAACTGTTTCCTGTTTTGTGTCTGCACCAGCCAGAACTGTTTCCTGTTGTGTGTCTGCACCAGCCAGAACTGTTTCCTTTTGTGTGTCTGCACCAGCCAGAACTGTTTTCTGTTGTGTGTCTGCACCAGCCAGAACTGTTTCCTTTTGTGTGTCTGCACCAGCCAGAACTGTTTCCTTTTGTGTGTCTGCACCAGCCAGAACTGTTTTCTGTTGTGTGTCTGCACCAGCCAGAACTGTTTCCTGTTGTGTGTCTGCACCAGCCAGAACTGTTTCCAGTCGTTCTCTTTGTTAGTTTTGTTATTTCCGTGTTCACATAATAAATATGGACACATACCACGCTGCATCTTGGTCCTCACCTACTTCCACCAACATCGGTTGTTACACATATAAGATATTAACATATTCCTAAAGATATTAACATATTCCTACAGATATTAACATATTCCTACAGATATTAACATATTCCTACAGATATTAACATATTCCTACAGATATTAACATATTCCTACAGATATTAACATATTCCTACAGATATTAACATATTCCTGCACCCCAATAGTTCCTCCCTATTTCCAAACTACACCTTTATCTGATTGACATTTAGTGTGCTGTGGAGTCCAAATATGTATTGACCTACTCTTATAACTCAACCAATTTAGATCAAAGTAATTTTTTAACGAGGCAAGTCAATTAAGAACAAATTTTTATTTACAATGACGGCCTACCGGGGAACAGTGGGTTAACTGCCTTGTTCAGGGGTAGAACGACATATTTTTACCTTGTCAGCTTGGGGATTTGATCCAGCAACCTTTCGGTTACAAGGACCCCAGGGCCAGTGGAAGCTGAATAGCCCCATACCATCACAGATCCACCACCATATTTGACAGGTATGACCTTAACAAGGACCCCAGGGCCAGTGGAAGCTGAATAGCCCCATAACATCACAGATCCACCACCATATTTGACAGGTATGACCTTAACAAGGACCCCAGGGCCAGTGGAAGCTGAATAGCCCCATAACATCACAGATCCACCACCATATTTGACAGGTATGACCTTAACAAGGACCCCAGGGCCAGTGGAAGCTGAATAGCCCCATAACATCACAGATTCACCACCATATTTGACAGGTATGACCTTAACAAGGACCCCAGGGCCAGTGGAAGCTGAATAGCCCCATAACATCACAGATCCACCACCATATTTGACAGGTATGACCTTACAAGGACCCCAGGGCCAGTGGAAGCTGAATAGCCCCATAACATCACAGATCCACCACCATATTTGACAGGTATGACCTTAACAAGGACCCCAGGGCCAGTGGAAGCTGAATAGCCCCATAACATCACAGATCCACCACCATATTTGACAGGTATGACCTTAACAAGGACCCCAGGGCCAGTGGAAGCTGAAGAGCCCCATAACATCACAGATCCACCACCATATTTGACAGGTATGACCTTAACAAGGACCCCAGGGCCAGTGGAAGCTGAATAGCCCCATAACATCACAGATCCACCACCATATTTGACAGGTATGACCTTAACAAGGACCCCAGTGCCAGTGGAAGCTGAATAGCCCCATAACATCACAGATCCACCACCATATTTGACAGGTATGACCTTAAAAAGGACCCCAGGGCCAGTGGAAGCTGAATAGCCCCATAACATCACAGATCCACCACCATATTTGACAGGTATGACCTTAACAAGGACCCCAGGGCCAGTGGAAGCTGAATAGCCCCATAACATCACAGATCTACCACCATATTTGACAGGTATGACCTTAACAAGGACCCCAGGGCCAGTGGAAGCTGAATAGCCCCATAACATCACAGATCCACCACCATATTTGGCAGGTATGACCTTAACAAGGACCCCAGGGCCAGTGGAAGCTGAATAGCCCCATAACATCACAGATCCACCACCATATTTGACAGGTATGACCTTAACAAGGACCCCAGGGCCAGTGGAAGCTGAATAGCCCCATAACATCACAGATCCACCACCATATTTGACAGGTATGACCTTAACAAGGACCCCAGGGCCAGTGGAAGCTGAATAGCCCCATAACTTCACAGATCCACCACCATATTTGACAGGTATGACCTTAACAAGGACCCCGGGGCCAGTGGAAGCTGAATAGCCCCATAACATCACAGATCCACCACCATATTTGACAGGTATGACCTTAACAAGGACCCCAGGGCCAGTGGAAGCTGAATAGCCCCATAACATCACAGATCCACCACCATATTTGACAGGTATGACCAAGGACCCCGGGGCCAGTGGAAGCTGAATAGCCCCATAACATCACAGATCCACCACCATATTTGACAGGTATGACCTTAACAAGGACCCCAGGGCCAGTGGAAGCTGAATAGCCCCATAACATCACAGATCCACCACCATATTTGACAGGTATGACCAAGGACCCCAGGGCCAGTGGAAGCTGAAGAGCCCCATAACATCACAGATCCACCACCATATTTGACAGGTATGACCTTAACAAGGACCCCAGGGCCAGTGGAAGCTGAATAGCCCCATAACATCACAGATCTACCACCATATTTGACAGGTATGACCTTAACAAGGACCCCAGGGCCAGTGGAAGCTGAATAGCCCCATAACATCACAGATCCACCACCATATTTGACAGGTATGACCTAACAAGGACCCCAGGGCCAGTGGAAGCTGAATAGCCCCAAACATCACAGATCCACCACCATGTATGGACCTTAACAAGGACCCCAGGGCCAGTGGAAGTGAAGAGCCCTATAACATCACAGATCCACCACCATATTTGACAGGTATGACCTTAACAAGGACCCCAGGGCCAGTGGAAGCTGAATAGCCCCATAACATCACAGATCCACCACCATATTTGACAGGTATGACCTTAACAAGGACCCCAGGGCCAGTGGAAAAGAGCCCCATAACATCACAGATCCACCACCATATTTGACAGGTAACCTGGACCCCAGGGCCAGTGGAAGCTGAATAGCCCCATAACATCACAGATCCACCACCATATTTGACAGATGACCTGGACCCCAGGGCCAGTGGAGCTGAATAGCCCCATAACATCACAGATCCACCACCATATTTGACAGGTATGACCTCAAGGACCCCAGGGCCAGTGGAAGCTGAATAGCCCCATAACATCACAGATCCACCACCATATTTGACAGTATGACCTTAACAAGGACCCCAGGCCAGTGGAAGCTGAATAGCCCCATAACATCACAGATCCACCACCATATATTTGACAGGTATGACCTAACATGGAAGCTGAAGAGCCCCATAACATCACAGATCCACCACCATATTTGACAGGTATGACCTTAACAAGGACCCCAGGGCCAGTGGAAGCTGAATAGCCCCATAACATCACAGATCCACCACCATATTTGACAGGTATGACAAACCCCAGGGCCAGTGGAAGCTGAAGAGCATAACATCACAGATCCACCACCATATTTGACAGGTATGACCTTAACAAGGACCCTAGGCCAGGGAACTGAATAGCCCCATAACATCACAGATCCACCACCATACAATGACCTTTAACAAGTGGAAGCTGAATAGCCCCATAACATCACAGATCCACCACCATTTTGACAGGTATGACCTTAACAAGGGACCCCAGGGCCAGTGGAAGCTGAATAGCCCCATAACAACAAATGTAAACGCCGGTAGTTTGATAAACGCCTTTATTGGAACCTAAATGACATGAAAATTGATTTCTAAATGGCGAAGGATATCAATGATCTGGAAAGATGCTGAATGGAGGAATGATCCCTCCCAATGTTTTCTCCAATCTCATCAATCATTTTAGTAAAGGCTGTGTTATCTTGGCAAGGTGAGGCAATGAAAGGTATTAAAAACAGGACTTATTTTACTAAACAAAATCTCTTTCTCTTTACAGTTGTATTATTATAAAATAATGTAACTTTACCACATTAGTGGAGCATACAATATATCTTGGTACTATTTATTTGATTTATTACTATTTTTTTTTTATTATTGCCAATCTGTATCAATGGTGTCATTAAATATGGACTGGTATATGGCTCCAGGGCTGTGTGTGTGTGTGTTGTGAGATCAGCACAGAAGACAACTGCCAGTCTCTCCAGAACTGCACTAAGTTCTATTCTAAAGTTCTATTCTAAAATTATATTCTAAAGTTCTATTCTAAAAGTTCTATTCTAAAGTTCTATTCTAAAGTTCTATTCTAAAAGTTCTATTCAAAAGTTCTGTTCTAAAGTTCTATTCTAAAAGTTCTATTCTAAAGTTCTATTCTAAAGTTCTATTCTAAAAGTTCTATTCAAAAGTTCTGTTCTAAAAGTTATGTTCTAAAGTTCTATTCTAAAGTTCTATTCTAAAACAGGGATCAGCAGACGATCGTGACTCACCCATGGGTGACGTACTGTGACAGATGACGTAGAAAATCTAGGACAATACGTACCAGACCTACAGTCCACGAGAAGTTAGACACGAGCCTCATCCTCGTAGGGCAGGAGGGAAAAACCTCGGCTGTGAAGTCACAACACCACAACGACAACACAACGATAGCTGGAGACATCCTACACACACACACACGACAGTCACACCACAACCCAGCGTAACTGTAGCTGGACATCCTACACACACACGGCATCAGTGACGCGTGGACGAGGCGTGGACGCCTGGTCAGCTGTCCTGGTGAGGTCTTCTCCTGACACCAACGGGACTCACAAAGGAGACGGTGAGAGGAGGCAAACCATCTACTACACAGCTTAGCCCTGTCCCTCTGACCTAAGTCAAAACCCCTTACCCACACACCAATTACATATCACAATGCTGCACTCCTTTGGTGGCTAGCCTAGCAGTACTGTTTTCACAGACTAGACTGCTGGCTTTGGCCCATAATAATGTACAAATGGCACCAGCCTTCTATAGTGCACTACATTTCACCAGGTTCCATAGGCTCTTTGTGAAAAGTAGTGCACTATAGAGGGAATAGGGATGCCATTTGGGACACATCCCAACAACTACTATTGTGATTTATCTTTACTACTTTTGGAAGCGGTCGATGGCAGACCTTAAATCTGAGATTTTAGTCATGTTTGCTTAATTTACAACTTGTTTTATGCAAAATGTCCATGTCAAATGCGTTCGTTGGTTAAATCTTTGTTTAGATTCTGCAGCTTACGCAGCGATCTCTGATTTAAATACAAAAACAAGCAGAAAGATTAAAAGATGATGTTTCCTGCATAATGTAGCATAGAGGGTTAAGAGGCCAAATGGAACCCCTTCCTGTTTAGTGCACTATTTTTCACCAAGGCCAATAGGGCTCCGGTCAAATGTAGTGCATTATATAGGGAATAGGGCGCTCATTTGGGGGACACGGACAAGGAATCTCATGCCATCTTATTTGCATCCTCTGCAGTCTGATATGAGAGGTTTCACTCTTTTCCCCTTGTTTAGCCATTTCGTTCATGTGTTCCTGTCAGCCTGCAAAGCTAACCAAACACAATTCATTTCCATAACAGATCTCACAAATGAATGGAAAAGGGAACCTTAACTGATAGCTGGCCCTAGCCCTGAACAACAGTCTGTTATGAGAGAGAGAGAGAGAGAGAGAGAGAGAGAGAGAGAGAGAGAGAGAGAGAGAGAACAACAGTCTGTTAGAGAGAGAGAGAGAGAGAGCCTGGGACAACCTGGAACAACAGTCTGTTGAGAGAGAGAGAGAGAGAGAGAGAGAGAGAGTCTGTTATGAGAGAGAGAGAGAGAGAGAGAGAGAGAGAGAGAGAGAGAGAGAGAGAGAGAGAGAGCCTGGGACAACCTGAACAACAGTCTGTTAAGAGAGAGAGAGAGAGAGAGAGAGAGAGAGAGAGAGAGAGAGAGAGAGAGAGAGAGAGAGAGAGAGAGAGAGAGAGAGAGAGCCTGGGGACAACCTGAACAACAGTCTGTTATGAGAGAGAGAGAGAGAGAGAGAGAGAGAGAGAGAGAGAGAGAGAGAGAGAGAGAGAGAGAGAGAGAGAGAGAGCTCAGAGAGAGAGAGAGCGAGAGAGTCTGAGAGAGAGAGAGAGAGAGAGAGAGAGAGAGAGAGAGAGAGAGCCTGGGACAACCTGAACAACAGTCTGTTATGAGAGAGAGAGAGCCTGGGTACAACCTGAACACTATATAGCAGCATACCTCACTGAGCAGTACGATATGTATTAAATCAAAACTCGAAAACACTGGATAAAAATAAAAAATACACAAATATCAAAAAATACAAAAATACACAAATATCAAACAGCTTACACTACCTTCAACGATCATAGGGTCATATTACACACAGATCATAATGACACATTACACAGATCATAATGACACATTACACACAGATCATAATGACATATTACACACAGATCATAATGACACATTACACAGATCATAATGACATATTACACACAGATCATAATGACATATTACACACAGATCATAATGACATTACACACAGATCATAATGACACATTACACACAGATCATAATGCACATATTACACACAGATCATAATGACACATTACACACAGATCATAATGACATATTACACACAGATCATAATGACATATTACACACAGATCATAATGACACATTACACACAGATCATAATGACATATTACACACAGATCATAATGACATATTACACAA
>NW_025745885.1:190000-264177 GCF_021184085.1 Oncorhynchus gorbuscha | reverse complement strand
AAACTAAGGAGCTGATTGTGGACTTCAGGAAACAGCAGAGGGAACACCCCCCTATCCACATCGATGGAACAGTAATGGAGAGGGTAGCAAGTTAAGTTCCTCGGCATACACATCACAGACAAACTGAATGGGTCCACTCACACTGACAGAGTCGTGAAGAAGGCGCAGCAGCGCCTCTTCAACCTCAGGAGGCTGAAGAAATTTGGCTTGTCACCAAAAGCACTCACAAACTTCTACAGATGCACAATCAAGAGCATCCTGGCGGGCTGTATCACCGCCTGGTACGGCAACTGCTCCGCCCTCAACCGTAAGGCTCTCCAGAGGGTAGTGAGGTCTGCACAACGCATCACCGGGGGCAAACTACCTGCCCTCCAGGACACCTACACCACCCGATGTTACAGGAAGGCCATAAAGATCATCAAGGACATCAATCACCCGAACCACTGCCTGTTCACCCCGCTATCATCCAGAAGGCGAGGTCAGTACAGGTGCATCAAAGCTGGGACCGAGAGACTGAAAAACAGCTTCTATCTCAAGGCCATCAGACTGTTAACCAGCCACCACTAACATTGAGTGGCTGCTGCCAACACACTGTCATTGACACTGACCCAACTCCAGCCACTTTAATAATGGAAATTGATGGGAAATTATGTAAATATATCACTAGCCACTTTAAACAATGCTACCTTATATAATGTACTTACCCTACATTATTCATCTCATATGCATACGTATATACTGTACTCTACATCATCGACTGCATCCTTATGTAATACATGTATCACTAGCCACTTTAACTATGCCACTTTGTTTACTTTGTCTACATACTCATCTCATATGTATATACTGTACTCGATACCATCTACTGTATGCTGCTCTGTACCATCACTCATTCATATATCCTTATGTACATATTCTTTATCCCCTTACACTGTGTATAAGACAGTAGTTTTGGAATTGTTAGTTAGATTACTTGTTGGTTATCACTGCATTGTCGGAACTAGAAGCACAAGCATTTCGCTACACTCGCATTAACATCTGCTAACCATGTGTATGTGACAAATAAAATTTGATTTGATTTGATTTGATGAGTAGATATCATTGGAGATCAGTAGAGACCCGTAGATACCATTGGAGATCAGTAGAGACCCGTAGATACCAGTAGAGATCAGTAGAGACCAGTAGATACCATTGGAGATCAGTAGAGACCAGTAGATACCAGCAGAGATCAGTAGAGAATAGTAGAGACCAGTATATACCATTAAAGATCAGTAGAGACCAGTAGATACCATTGGAGATCAGTAGAGAATTGTAGATACCAGTAGTTACAATTGGAGATCAGTAGAGACCAGTAGATACCATTAGAGATCAGTAGAGACCAGTAGATACCAGTATAGATCAGTAGAGACCAGTAGATACCATTGGAGATCAGTAGAGAATTGTAGATACCAGTAGTTACAATTGGAGATCAGTAGAGACCAGTAGATACCATTAGAGATCAGTAGAGACCAGTAGATACCAGTAGAGATCAGTAGAGACCAGTAGATACCAGCAGAGATCAGTAGAGAATAGTAAAGACTAGTAGAAACAAGTGAAGACCAGTAGATACCAGTAGAGATCAGTAGAGAATAGTAAAGACTAGTAGAAACAAGTGAAGACCAGTAGATAGCGTTAGAGTCGAGTTAACTCCAGTAGAATCGAATAAAGTAAACTAGAGACCAGTAAAAAAACAGTAGAGACCAGGCTCTTTCTCAATTATCATCTCCTCAACTCCTCCTTTTTATCTGCGTTAGCACTAAGACAAGGTGGAAAATGTTACAAAACTCCCTTAGCTTACTTCACAGAGAACGTGGCTAAATGTTGATACAACAGATAGGAGAGCAGACGAGTGTCTAAACCTACAAAAATAGAGCCCCACAGCGTGCCGTGCTAACAGGTTCCCACTACATAACTCAGCCACAAACTCCAGGAAGAGCATGCTGCACATGCCCCATCTGTTTCTTGATTACATCACACTTCCTGTGATTGGTGGTTTGAAGCTCACCACCGCCAACCCTTAATCTGAAGTGTAGTTACATGGTATCATGGCTAGTGGCTAACGTTAGCCAGCTTGAGCTAGCATACGAACTACAAACTCTGTAGCACAGAGTAGATCTCCATATGAGGTTGAGAAATAGTGCATTGTGGGCAGTTTACAAGTTACCTGGAAATAAATTAATAAATATGTAATAACCCAAAAACATAACTATGTTTGAAGTTATAGGTAACCAGATGGTGACTACAGCTAAGTTACTTTGACCACACTGTGTTGTTTCAGAACTCTCGTTTCCTTCCCTTTAACTCTAATACTCTACAGTCAGAACTCTCGTTTCCTTCCCTTTAACTCTAATATTCTACAGTCAGAACTCTCGTTTCCTTCCCTTTAACTCTAATACGCTCTTCAGACAGAACTCTCGTTTCCTTCCTTTAACTCTAATACTCTACAGTCAGAACTCTCGTTTCCTTCCCTTTAACTCTAATACTCTCTACAGTCAGAACTCTCGTTTCCTTCCCTTTAACTCTAATACTCTTCAGACAGAACTCTCGTTTCCTTCCCTTTAACTCTAATACTCTACAGTCAGAACTCTCGTTTCCTTCCCTTTAACTCTAATACTCTACAGTCAGAGCTCTCCTGCCTTTACTGTGTTCTGAGCTGGATGGTGAGAAAACGTTTGTTTACGGTTAGTTTGTCTATATTTTGTGAATGTTGTGTGGATGTTACCTGTTCGTTCTGGTTTGGTTGTGTGAATGTTGTGTAAATATTGCGTGCATGTTCTATAAGTTATATGGAAAGGTTTGCTGTTGGTTCTAGTAGCCAGTGTCGTGGTATAGTGGCTAGTGTATGTATGGTTGTCTGTAGGTCCTGATACAGTTGTGTGAATGTTGTTAAAACGTTATATGAATGTTACCTGTTGGTTCTGGTATGCGGTGACAGTGGTGAAGACAGTCTCTGGGAAGCTGAGTGTTCTGGTTCCGTCTCCCTGGGGAACGGCTCTAACATGAGACAGCTCCTCGCCACGTTCCTTCTGAATCACATGCACACGTGGCTGGTACTTATGCATGGAGTGGAGAATGATCTGAACACACACACACACACAGCCCGGTTAGGGCACAATTAGACTGCAGCAGAATTACACACGCGGGTGCACACAATTACACACCAATGGAATTACCTGCTATATTCCCACGCCGTAAGGCACAAATGCATACTTAAACACACACAGACACACACAGACACACACAGACACACACAGACACACACAGACACACACATACTGTTGTCTTTGAACGGCCAAAAACTTTTTCTTCTGCCTGAGGGCTTAAGTCTGATTAACATATAACAATGATTCTGAAACATTAAAATTAAACTAAACTAATCTTCCAGCCTGGTCTCATAGACAAGACGTAACATAATAAATGTAAATTCGGCACACTCGAATTAGTATGATATGTTACGTTTGCATAAAAGAGAAGGTTACTTAAAGCAAAAATGAAAGTAGGGTGGGTGGTCGGGGTGGATGGGTGAGCATTTAAAGCCAAAGTCTAGCAACCCAAAGGAAAATGAAAGCATTTTAGCTAATTAGCAACTTCGCAACTACTTACAAGCTACTTTAGCTACTTTGTAATTACTTAGCATGTAGGATAACCCTTCCCCTAACCCTTAACCCTTTAACATAACTCCTAACCCTAACCCCTAGTTAATGTTAGCCACCTAGCTAACGTTAGCATTCGCCACTTAGCTAACGTTACCCACAACAAATTGGAATTCGTAACTTAATATCATACATTTAGAAAATACGTAACATAATGTACGAATTGCAATTTGTAACGTATTATACGAATTGGAGGATGGACACCCACAGATGAATACACGCCATACATATCAAACTAACTGTCCTGCATATCAAACTAACTGTCCTGCATATCAAACTAACTGTCCTGCATATCAAACTAACTGTCCTGCATATCAAACTAACTGTCCTGCATATCAAACTAACTGTCCTGCATATCATACTAACTGTCCTGCATATCAAACTAACTGTCCTGCATATCAAACTAACTGTCCTGCATATCAAACTAACTGTCCTGCATATCAAACTAACTGTCCTGCATATCATACTAACTGTCCTGCATATCAAACTAACTGTCCTGCATATCATACTAACTGTCCTGCATATCATACTAACTGTCCTACATATCATACTAACTGTCCTGCATATCAAACTAACTCTCCTACATATCATACTAACTGTCCTGCATATCAAACTAACTCTCCTACATATCATACTAACTCTCCTACATATCAAACTAACTCTCCTACATATCATACTAACTCTCCTACATATCATACTAACTCTCCTACATATCATACTAACTGTCCTACATATCAAACTAACTGTCCTGCATATCAAACTAACTGTCCTGCATATCATACTAACTGTCCTGCATATCAAACTAACTCTCCTACATATCATACTAACTCTCCTACATATCATACTAACTGTCCTACATATCAAACTAACTGTCCTGCATATCAAACTAACTGTCCTGCATATCAAACTAACTGTCCTGCATATCATACTAACTGTCCTGCATATCATACTAACTGTCCTGCATATCATACTAACTGTCCTGCATATCATACTAACTGTCCTGCATATCATACTAACTGTCCTGCATATCATACTAACTGTCCTGCATATCATACTAACTGTCCTGCATATCATACTAACTGTCCTGCATATCATACTAACTGTCCTACATATCATACTAACTGTCCTGCATATCATACTAACTGTCCTGCATATCAAACTAACTGTCCTGCATATCATATTAACTGTCCTGCATATCATACTAACTGTCCTGCATATCATACTAACTGTCCTACATATCATACTAACTGTCCTGCATATCATACTAACTGTCCTGCATATCATACTAACTGTCCTGCATATCATACTAACTGTCCTGCATATCATACTAACTGTCCTGCATATCATACTAACTGTCCTGCATATCATACTAACTGTCCTGCATATCAAACTAACTGTCCTACATATCATACTAACTGTCCTACATATCATACTAACTGTCCTGCATATCATACTAACTGTCCTGCATATCATACTAACTCTCCTACATATCATACTAACTGTCCTGCATATCATACTAACTGTCCTGCATATCATACTAACTCTCCTACATATCATACTAACTGTCCTACATATCATACTAACTGTCCTGCATATCATACTAACTGTCCTACATATCATACTAACTGTCCTGCATATCATACTAACTCTCCTACATATCATACTAACTCTCCTACATATCATACTAACTGTCCTGCATATCATACTAACTGTCCTGCATATCATACTAACTGTCCTGCATATCATACTAACTGTCCTACATATCATACTAACTGTCCTGCATATCATACTAACTGTCCTACATATCATACTAACTGTCCTACATATCATACTAACTGTCCTGCATATCATACTAACTGTCCTGCATATCATACTAACTGTCCTGCATATCATACGAACTGTCCTGCATATCATACTAACTGTCCTGCATATCATACTAACTGTCCTGCATATCATACTAACTGTCCTACATATCATACTAACTGTCCTACATATCATACTAACTGTCCTGCATATCATACTAACTGTCCTGCATATCATACTAACTGTCCTGTATATCATACTAACTGTCCTACATATCATACTAACTGTCCTACATATCATACTAACTGTCCTGCATATCATAATAACTGTCCTACATATCATACTAACTGTCCTGCATATCATACTAACTGTCCTGCATATCATACTAACTGTCCTGCATATCATACTAACTGTCCTGCATATCACACTAACTGTCCTGCATATCATACTAACTGTCCTACATATCATACTAACTGTCCTACATATCATACTAACTGTCCTACATATCATACTAATTACCATACATATCACACTAATTACAATACATATCATACTAACTGTCATACTGTCATATCCTACTGTCATATCATACTAGTTACCATACACGTCACACTAATTACCATACACGTCACACTAATTACCATACACGTCACACTAATTACCATACACGTCATACTAATTACCATACACGTCATACTAATTACCATACACGTCATACTAATTACCATACACGTCATACTAATTACCATACACGTCATACTAATTACCATACACGTCATACTAATTACCATACACGTCATACTAATTACCATACACGTCATACTAATTACCATACACATCATACGAATTACCATACACGTCATACTAATTACCATACACATCATACTAATTACCATACATATCATACTAATTACCATACATATCATACTAATTGGAGGATGAAACTTCTGGGGGAAATATGATGTATTTATTTCCTCTGAAAACAACCCAGATATGATAATGTTTCATAATATAATATAGTAATATAATAAATCAAATCAAATGTATTTATATATACACAGTAGGTAGTGTTGTCTAGGTAACCTACATGCCCCTGGTCATCCAGCTCATTATTGGTCAGTTTGAGTTTGTCGAAGCTGATCACCTGACGCATCCAAGTCTCACCAGAAGCCAGCGAGTCCGGGTGGACATACACACGTGGTGGAACCGGGGAATCTGCGTTTCCCGCAGCCATCCACTTGGAGCTGTGGTACACGTACCTGCACACACAGAGAATAACTTCCAGACGGGTTCCTGTTACTGTAACATTTGTTGGTAGACCTTCAGGCCTGGGAGGTTAGGAGGTCAGCTGTGCAAAAGGAGATTATCTTCCCAAACGGCACGGGGATACAACCATCTCTGACTGATCAACAGACAGATCAACACCATTTGTCCTGCTCCAGCCTCTGGCCACCGAAGAAAATGATTTTACCAAAACCTTAATCCTCGCGGGTTTAAGCTATATTAAATATAGCCTACCATGTTACCTCCATATACTATACCCACAATACGACACACCTTGTTTTGTGCATGTGTTACAGAGAACTATTGAAATGTCTCCCATCTTAACCACCCCTAGCACTGTTAGTCTATATAGCCTATTTCAACTTTGACCAAAACTACAGAAATAGCCTGTAGCCACAGTAGAACTATAATTGATATATACTATAATAAATGATTAGTAAATTATTTGGTATTATTCCTCACCTGTATCTTTTGTTGTCCATGGGGATAATGTCCATGGCGATGTAATACTGCTGGTGCGGGTCCAGACCCGAGATCTTCACGCGCATAGCGGGGAACATCCGCCTGCACCGGGAAAACAGAAAGTCGATGTCCGACATTAAATAGAGTTACATAAATGCCTCATATCTGTATGCATCATAGTCAGGTAGTCATATTTACAATGGCTGACATTAGGATTTCACATAACACGAAATGATCCTACACATTTCTCACAGATGGATATATCCGCCCATTAGACTAATATATGATTCTGAAATGGAGCCTGTCAGAATATAAAAAAACATTTAATCACCGATAGGCTCCGACAGGAGTTTCTAAATGATGCTTTAAATGAGATTAGAATAAACAAATATTTAAAACATTGTTATTGTTATTATTAGTCGAAGCTCTACATTTTTTTTACAACATTGCTACCAAATAATGTTTACGATATTTCCTTTTCTTAAACTTTGAGCTTCTTATAAATGAATCAGTCCGATGAATAAAACATAACTTTATATTTATAATATTATACATAAACGTTCTGCTATGATAGAATTCGTTTATCTAAAACATCCTTTCAACTTCAACACGAAGACTTATTTGTTATTTGTTCGATTCGATTCTTTTCCCTTTCTTCTTTATTGCATCTGTCAATGAGACGTACATGTCATATAATGTGTGTGATGACGTTTATTTCTTCTCCCACCTGCCGGCCTTCGTGATGATCATCTCCGTGCCAATCTCGTGAAACCGTTTCCACAGGTCGGAGCCCTGCAAGTCCACGCTCATCTCCTCTCCGGGAACCGTTACTGTTACCGGCGGCGTGCGCTGGGCCTGGGCCTCCAACACCACGTCACAACTCTCCGCTACGGAAAGACAGTTGAATGTTTTAATGTAATAATACTACTGGTACAATAGGCTACTAATAGTCTAGTGATCACAGGCCTAAAGGTACAGTTAGAGAGGGGGGGGGTGTATGTGCGCGTGCGTGTGTATGTGTGTGTGTGTGTGTGTGTGTTATAATAATCATGGCTCTCTAAACAGCTAATCGCCAAACGGGCCGTGTCTGTTCCGCTCCTCAGGCCAGACCTGACCAGAGCAGGCTGGTACGTTTGTGTTGCTGTCAGAATAGGTATTCAGGCCACAATAGGACAGGATGCACAACTATATGGGACAGGTTTAAACAACTATATAGGACAGGTTTAAACAACTATATAGGACAGGTTTAAACGATTCTATAGGACAGGAAACAACAACTCAATAGGACAGGAATTAACAACTATATAGGACAGGTTTAAACGACTATATAGGACAGGAATGAACAACTATATAGGACAGGTTTAAACAACTATATAGGACAGGTTTAAACGATTCTATAGGACAGGAAACAACAACTCAATAGGACAGGAAACAACAACTCAATAGGACATGTTTAAACAACTATATAGGACATGTTTAAACAACTCAATAGGACAGGTTTAAACAACTCTACTCGGTGACATGTTATTAGCGTTACTGTCGCATTTATTAATTTACCACCATTTTGGTTTTACTGTATCACGGTGATGCCTAAATTATCACCAATAAAAACAACTCGCGATACTGGAGCCACAACCCTCTTTCAGACGTATAACCAGGATGATATTATTTTATTTTACAATTTAACAGTGCAGTGTTTGTGTGTTTTTAATGCATGTATAAACCCCGTTCATATAACGGCTCCGTTCAGGGGCCATTTTCCTGCCCCTAATTGGAATGTTTATGATTGTAACGCGACTCATAAAGCCGCCTATTACTCACTGGCATAGCTGTTTCTATCTACCAGACCGATAACCGGATAATATATCACATATCTACAGTAGAGCGGGGACTATAATCACCACATCATTCATGTTTGAATAATTATTTTACAGATGTAACATGTGATTTACTTAGGCTAATGTTTCAAAAGCTGTGAGTTTATGAACTAGGCCTATAGGTTAAATAGTTCCAAACCCTATGCTAAATGTTTATCTTTTGTAAATATATAATTGTAGACCTGTTCAAGTGTATACGTCATTAAGCTTATGTATCGTTATTAGGCTATTATTATAGCTGTGCACTTGGTTGTTGAAGATTACTCTTTTATTGAATTTAATACATACTTAAATTCATTCATGCCTTAATTTAGATATTGTCAAGAATTAGGTTCCGAAAACCTCGGAGCTTATTGTTGAGGTCATTCAGAAAGCGAAACTATAGATTCAGTTACAGCAATATAACAACCACATTCAACAACAGCCATTAACAAATACTTACAGGTCAACAAGACATACTAATAATAATATAACAACATTAAACATAAATACAGGTCAATAATACTACTACTAATATAACAACCATTAATACAGGTCAATAATACTAATAATAATAATATTATAACAACAACCATTAATACAGCTCAATAATACTACTAATAATATAACAACCATTAATACAGCTCAATAATACTACTAATAATATAACAACAACAAACATTAATACAGGTCAATAATACTACTACTAATAATAATATAACAACAACCATTAATAAGGTCAATAATACTACTAATAATAATATAACAACAACAACCATTAATACAGGTCAATAATACTACTATAATATAAACAACCATTAATAACTACAACCATTAATACAGATCAATAATACTAATAATAATAATAATACAACCATTAATACAGGTCAATAATACTACTAATAATAATAATAATATAACAACCATTAATACAGGTCAATAATACTACTAATAATAATAATAATATAACAACCATTAATACAGGTCAATAATACTACTAATAATAATATAACAATAACAACCATTAATACAGGTCAATAATACTACTACTAATAATATAACAACAACCATTAATACAGGTCAATAATACTACTACTAATAATAATATAACAACCATTAATACAGGTCAATAATACTACTAATAATAATATAACAACAACCATTAATACAGGTCAATAATACTACTAATAATAATATAACAACAACCATTAATACAGGTCAATAATACTACTAATAATAATATAACAACAACCATTAATACAGGTCAATAATACTACTAATAATAATATAACAACCATTAATACAGGTCAACAATACTAATAATATAACAACAACCATTAATACAGCTCAATAATACTACTAATAATATAACAACCATTAATACAGGTCAATAATACTACTACTAATATAACAACCATTAATACAGGTCAATAATACTACTACTAATATAACAACCATTAATACAGGTCAACAATACTACTAATAATAATATAACAACCATTAATACAGGTCAATAATACTACTAATAATATAACAACCATTAATACAGGTCAATAATACTACTAATAATAATATAACAACAACCATTAATACAGGTCAATAATACTACTACTAATAATATAACAACAACAACCATTAATACAGGTCAATAATACTACTACTAATAATATAACAACAACAACCATTAATACAGGTCAATAATACTACTAATAATATAACAACCATTAATACAGGTCAAAAATACTACTAATAATAATAATATAACAACCATTAATACAGGTCAATAATACTACTACTAATAATAATATAACAACCATTAATACAGGTCAATAATACTACTAATAATAATAATATAACAACCATTAATACAGGTCAATAATACTACTAATAATAATATAACAACCATTAATACAGGTCAATAATACTACTACTAATAATAATATAACAACAACCATTAATACAGGTAATAATAAATAATAATACAACCATTAATACAGGTCAATAATACTACTAATAATAATATAACAACAACAACCATGAATACAGGTCAATAATACTACTAATAATATAACAACAACCATTAATACAGGTCAATAATACTACTAATAATAATATAACAACCATTAATACAGGTCAACAATACTAATAATAATAATAATATAACAACCATTAATACAGGTCAATAATACTACTACTAATAATAATATAACAACCATTAATACAGGTCAATAATACTACTACTAATAATAATATAACAACCATTAATACAGGTCAATAATACTACTACTAATAATAATATAACAACCATTAATACAGGTCAATAATACTACTAATAATAATATAACAACAACAACCATGAATACAGGTCAATAATACTACTAATAATATAACAACAACCATTAATACAGGTCAATAATACTACTAATAATAATATAACAACCATTAATACAGGTCAACAATACTAATAATATAACAACAACCATTAATACAGCTCAATAATACTACTAATAATACTAATACTAATAATATAACAACAATATTAATACAGGTCAATAATACTACTAATAATAATATAACAACATTAATACAGGTCATTAATACAACCATTAATACAGGTCAATAATACTACTACTAATAATATCAATAATACTAACTAATAATAATATAACAACCATTAATACAGGTCAATAATACTAATAATAATAATAATAATAACAATAATAATAATATAACAACCATTAATACAGGTCAATAATACTACTAATAATAATATAATATAACAACCATTAATACAGGTCAATAATACTACTAATAATAACAACAACCATTAATACAGGTCAATAATAACTAAATAATATAACAACCATTAATACAGGTCAATAATACTACTACTAATAATAATATAACAACCATTAATACAGGTCAATAATACAACAACAACCATTAATACAGGTCAATAATACTACTAATAATAATATAACAACCATTAATACAGGTCAATAATAATAATAATAAACAACAACAACCATTACTAATAATAATAATATAACAACCATTAATACAGGTCAATAATACTACTTACTAATAATAATATAACAACCATTAATACAGGTCAATAATACTACTACTAATAATATAACAACAACCATTAATACAATAATACCATTAATACAGGTCAATAATACTACTAATAATAATTAATACAGGTCAATAATACCATTAATATAACAGGTCAATAATACTACTAATAATAATAATAAGGTCAACCATTAATACAACCATTAATACAGGTCAATAATACTACTAATAATAATAATATAACAACCATTAATACATGTCAATAATACTACTAATAATAATAATATAACAACCATTAATACAGGTCAATAATACTACTACTAATAATAATATAACAACCATTAATACAGGTCAATAATACTACTAATAATAATAATAATACAGGTCAATAATACCATTAATACAACAACCATTAATACAGGTCAATAATACAATAATAATATAACAACCATTAATAATCAATATAACAACCATTAATACAGGTCAACAATACTAATAATAATATAACAACAACAACCATTAATACAGGTCAATAATACTACTAATAATAATATAACAACCATTAATACAGGTCAATAATACTACTACTAATAATATAACAACAACCATTAATACAGGTCAATAATACTAATAATAATAATATAACAACAACAACCATTAATGCAGGTCAATAATACTACTAATAATAATATAACAACAACCATTAATACAGGTCAATAATACTACTACTAATAATAATATTACACACATTAATACAGGTCAATAATACTACTAATAATATAACAACCATTAATACAGGTCAATAATACTACTAATAATAATATAACAACCATTAATACAGGTCAATAATACTACTAATAATAATATAACAACAACAACCATTAATACAGGTCAATAATACTACTAATAATATAACAACAACCATTAATAATAATAATATAACAACAACCATTAATACATGTCAATAATACTACTAATAATAATATAACAACCATTAATACAGGTCAATAATACTACTAATAATAATATAACAACCATTAATACAGGTCAATAATACTACTAATATGGTCCTTCTGTAGCTCAGTTGGTAGAGCATGGTGCTAACCCTAACCCTACTAATAATAATATAACAACAACCATTATTACAGGTCAATAATACTACTAATAATAATATAACAACCATTAATACAGGTCAATAATACTACTAATAATAATATAACAACAACAACCATTAATACAGGTCAATAATACTACTAATAATAATATAACAACCATTAATACAGGTCAATAATACTACTAATATGGTCCTTCTGTAGCTCAGTTGGTAGAGCATGGCGCTAACCCTAACCCTACTAATAATAATATAACAACAACCATTATTACAGGTCAATAATACTACTAATAATAATATAACAACCATTAATACAGGTCAATAATACTACTAATAATATATCTGCGGTGCATTCAGAAAGTATTCAGACTGCTTGACTTTTTCCACATTTTATTACGTTACAGCCTTATTCTAAAATTGATTAAATAGTTTCTTCCCCTCGTCAATCTACACACAATATCTCATAATGTCAAAGCAAAAACAGGTTTATAGAAATGAATGCTAATTGATAAAAAATAAAAAACTATTTAAACTATTTAACATATTTAGAAAAGTATTCAGACCCTTTACTTTGTTGAAGCACCTTAGACAGTCATTACAGAATCAAGTCTTCTTGGGTATGACTCTTCAAGCTTATCAAACCTGTATTTGGGGAGTTTCTCCCATTCTTCTCTGCAGATCCTCTCAAGCTCTGTCAGGTTGGATGGAGAGTGTTGCTGCACAGCTATTTTCAGGTCTCTCCAGAGATATTAGGTCGGGTTCAAGTCCTGGCTCTGGCTGGGCCGCTCAAGGACATTCAGAGACTTGTCCCGAAGCCACTCCTGCCTTGTCTGAGGTTCTGAGTGATCTGGAGCAGGTTTTCATCAAGGATCTCTCTGTACTTTGCTTTGTTCATCTTTCCCTCGATCATGACTAGTCTCCCAGTACCTGCCGCTGAAAAACATCACCATCACCACCACCATGCTTCACCGTAGGGATGGTGCCAGGTTTCCTCCACACGTGACGCTTGGCATTCAGGCAAAATAGTTCAATCTTGGTTTCATCAGACCAGAGAATCTTGATTCTCGTGGTCTGAGTCCTTTAGGTGCCTTTTGGCAAACTCCAAGCGGACTGTCATGTGTCTTTTACTGAGGAGTGGATTCCGTCTGGCCACTACCATAAATGTCTGTTTGGTTGAGTGCTGCAGAGATGGTTGTCCTTCTGGAAGATTCTCCCATCTCCACAGAGGACCTCTGGAACTCTGTCAGTTTGACCATAAGTTTCAAGGCCCTTCTCCCCCGGTTGCTCAGTTTGGAGGGGCAGACAGTTCTAGGAAGAGTCTCCGTGGTTCCAAACTTCTTCCATTTAAGAATGATGGAGGCCACTGTGTTCTTGGGGAGCCTTCCCCAGATCTGTGCCTCGGCACAATCCTGTCTCTGAGCTCTATGTACAATTCCTTCGACTTTATGACTTGGTTTTTGCTCTGACATGCGCTGTCAACTGTGGGACCTTGTATAGACAGGTGTGAGCCTTTCCAAATCATGTCCAATTAATTGAATTTACTCCAATCAAGTTGTAGAAACATCTCAAGGATGATCAATGGAAACAGGATGCACATGAGCTCAAATTCGAGTTTCATAGCAAAAGGTCTGAATACTAAATAAGGTATTTCTGTTTTTATTTATTTTGTATTAATTAGTAAAATTTTCTAAAAGCCTGTTTCGGCTTTGTCATTATGGGGTATTTTATGTAGATTGATGAGATACATTTTCTTTTGTTTAATCCGTTTGAGAATAAGGGGTCTGATTAAATCTGCAGTTCTATTCCTTCTGAGTGAAAGTCACTGTTAGAATAGTTGTAGCCTAATAATTCTTCTTTCGTCAGTGTTCAGTTTACTATCTGCATGCAGCTATATTTGGTTTATCTTGCGTAACTAGTTAGTTAGCGTAACTAGACTATAGTGTGAGAGAGTTTAGGCTACGTGTTGTAGATGTGTGTGGAGGGTTTGGAGCTGATATGATAGAGCCTCGGAGTGGCGGTGAGGGTATTTTAACTTTTATCCGGTGCCATCAGTCCACTGCAACCGGAACGGTCTTTACTTACGCGAGACGTCACTAGCACACTCTATTCCGCTGCCCCGGTCGATGGCGCGGTCGTACACCTTCTTCTCTCTCTCCCCTCCGTTAGCGGGAAGTTCCAACACCTCGGTCCACTCATCAAGACAGCACACTCCGGTGTCGTCCCCCCCGAGCTTCCGTGTCTTCTCTGCCCCGATGAGAGCTTCCACCGAGAACGCGTGCGCCTTGACGCTCAGATTGCACGAAGAGCGTCGCTTCTCTGCCATTCCACCGACTGACCGTAGAGAGACGCACGAGAGGAAGAAAGCTGTCGCGCTAAAGAGAAGTGAAGTCAAGTCAAGTGAAAAGTTAATCCGAAGGGCTTCCACGGTAGCCTGGTACCAGAGCTGTGGGTCTTTATGACGCTCCTCTCGTTTAGCTATGGCCCGTTCAGGACTGACATTGGGCAGTGTAATCTAAGGGGTGTTGCTGGGCTGGGCAGCCAGCTGTCAATCTATCTGCCTCCTGGCCAATAGGAGCCCTGATCTAATGCTCTGCATATTTGTCCACCAGTGGTTTAATGTTACCGCTAACCAGTGGTTTAATGTTACCGCTAACCGGTGGTTTAATGTTACCATTAACTGGTGGTTTAATGTTACCGCTAACCAGTGGTTTAATGTTACCATTAACTGGTGGTTTAATGTTACCACTAACTGGTGGTTTAATGTTACCGCTAACCAGTGGTTTAATGTTACCTCTTACCAGTGGTTTAATGTTACTAACCAGTGGTTTAATGTTACCTCTAACCGGTGGTTTAATGTTACCGTTAACTGGTGGTTTAATGTTACCTCTAACCGGTGGTTTAATGTTACCGTTAACTGGTGGTTTAATGTTACCACTTACCAGTGGTTTAATGTTACCACTTACCAGTGGTTTAATGTTACCACTAACCAGTGGTTTAATGTTACCGTTAACCAGTGGTTTAATGTTACCGCTAACCAGTGGTTTAATGTTACCGCTAACCAGTGGTTTAATGTTACCATTAACTGGTGGTTTAATGTTACCGCTAACCAGTGGTTTAATGTTACCGCTAACCAGTGGTTTAATGTTACCATTAACTGGTGGTTTAATGTTACCACTAACCAGTGGTTTAATGTTACCGTTAACTGGTGGTTTAATGTTACCACTAACCAGTGGTTTAATGTTACCGTTAACTGGTGGTTTAATGTTACCACTTACTGGTGGTTTAATGTCTTGTAAATGATGTGGTAATGTAATGTAAATGATGTGGTAATGTAATGTAAATGATGTGGTAATGTAATGTAAATTATGTGGTAATGTAATGTAAATGATGTGGTAATGTAATGTAAATGATGTGGTAATGTAATGTAAATTCTGTGGTAATGTAATGTAAATTATGTGGCAATGTGGTGTACATTATGTGGTAATGTAATGTAAATTCTGTGTTAATGTAATGTAAATTATGTGGTAATGTAAATTATGTGGTAATGTTATGTAAATTATGTGGTAATGTAATGTACATGATGTGTTAATGTAATGTAAATTATGTGGTAATGTAATGTACATGATGTGGTAATGTAATGTAAATGATGTGGTAATGTAAATAATGTGGTAATGTAAATAATGTGGTAATGTAAATGATGTGGTAATGTAAATTATGTGGTAATGTAATGTAAATGATGTGGTAATGTAAATTATGTGGTAATGTAAATAATGTGGTAATGTAAATTATGTGGTAATGTAAATGCTGTGGTAATGTAATTTATGTGGTAATGTAATGTAAATGATGTGGTAATGTAATGTAAATGATGTGGTAATGTAAATAATGTGGTAATGTAAATGATGTGGTAATGTAAATGATGTGGTCATGTAATGTAAATGAGGTGGTAATGTAATGTAAATGCTGTGGTAATGTAATGTAAATGATGTGGTAATGTAAATAATGTGTCAATGTAAATAATGTGGTAATGTAAATGATGTGGTAATGTAAATGATGTGGTAATGTAATGTACATGATGTGGTAATGTACATGATGTGGTAATGTAATGTAAATGATGTGGGAATGTAATGTAAATGATGTGGTAATGTAATGTAAATGATGTGGTAATGCAATGTACATGATGTGGTAATGTAATGTAAATGATGTGGTAATGTAAATGATGTGGTAATGTAATGTAAATTTTGTGGTAATGTAATGTACATGATGTGGTAATGTAATGTAAATTCTGTGGTAATGTAAATGATGTGGTAATGTAAATAATGTGGTCATGTAAATAATGTGGTAATGTAATGTAAATGAGGTGGTAATGTAATGTAAATGCTGTGGTAATGTAAATAATGTGTCAATGTAAATAATGTGGTAATGTAAATGATGTGGTAATGTAAATGATGTGGTAATGTAAATGATGCGGTAATGTAATGTACATGATGTGGTAATGTAATGTACATGATGTGGTAATGTAATGTACATGATGTGGTAATGTACATGTTGTGGTAATGTAATGTACATGATGTGGTAATGTAAATGATGTGGTAATGTAATGTACATGATGTGGTAATGTAATGTACATGATGTGGTAATGCAATGTAAATGATGTGGCAATGTAAATGATGTGGTAATGTAAATGATGTGGTAATGTAATGTAAACAATGTTGTAATGTACATTCTGCTGTAATGTAAATGATGTGGTAATGTAAATTCTGTGGTAATGTAAATGATGTGGTAATGTAAATGATGTGGTAATGTAAATTCTGTGGTAATGTAAATGATGTGGTAATGTAATGTACATGATGTGGTAATGTAATGTACATGATGTGGTAATGTAATGTAAATGATGTGGTAATGTAATGTACATGATGTGGTAATGTAATGTAAATTATGTGGTAATGTAAATGATGTGGTAATGTAATTGTAAACGATGTGGTAATGTAATGTAAATTATGTGGTAATGTAAATTACGTGGTAATGTAATGTAAATTATGTGGTAATGCAAATGGCGTGGTAATGTAATGTAAATGATGTGGTAATGTAATGTAAATGATGTGGTAATGTAATGTACATGATGTGGTAATGTAATGTAAATTATGTGGGAATGTAATGTAAATGATGTGGTAATGTAATGTACATGATGTGGTAATGTAATGTAAATTATGTGGTAATGTAAACGGTGTGGTAATGTAATGTAAATGATGTGGTAATGTACATGATTTGGTAATGTAATGTACATGATGTGGTAACGTACATGATGTGGTAATGTAATATGTGGTAATGTAATGTAAATTGTGGTAATGTAATGTACATGATGTGGTAATGTAATGTAAATGATGTGGTAATGTAATGTACATGATGTGGTAATGTAATGTACATGATGTGGTAATGTAATGTAAATGATGTGGTAATGTACATGATGTGGTAATGTAATGTACATGATGTAATGTAATGTAAATGAGGTGGTAATGTAATGTACATGATGTGGTAATGTAATGATAATGTAATGATGTGGTAATGTAATGTAAATGACAATGATGTGTGGTAATGTAATGTACATGATGTGGTAATGTAATGTAAATGATAATGTGGTGTGGTAATGTAATGTAAATGTATGTGGTAATGTAATGTAAATGTATGATGGTAATGTAAATGATGTGGTAAATGTAATGTAATGTACATGATGTACATGATGTGGTAATGTAATGTACATGATGTGGTAATGTAATGTAAATTCTGTGGTAATGTAAATTATGTGGTAATGTAATGTACATGATGTGGTAATGTAATGTAAATGATGTGGTAATGTAATGTAAATGATGTGGTAATGTAATGTAAATGATGTGGTAATGTAATGTACATGATGTGGTAATGTAATGTAAATTATGTGGGAATGTAATGTAAATGATGTGGTAATGTAATGTAAATGATGTGGTAATGTAAATGATGTGGTAATAATATATAATAATAATATATGCCATTTAGCAGACGCTTTTATCCAAAGCGACTTACAGTCATGTGTGCATACATTCTACGTATGGGTGGTCCCGGGGATCGAACCCACTACCCTGGCGTTACAAGCGCCATGCTCTACCAACTGAGCTACAGAAGGACCAACCCAACCCTACATGATGTGGTAATGTAATGTAAATTCTGTGGTAATGTAAATGATGTGGTAATGTAAATTCTGTGGTAATGTAAATGTAAATGATGGACGGTTGCAGGAAAGGCTGCTGTCATATTTTTCCCATTATCAGATCAAACGGCAGTAGTGTCCACTGCCTGCAGGGAGGAATGCTTTAAAACAATTCCATATGTTCGTTTAGCAGAAACCCCTGGCTCTTAGACCTTAGGCGTTGCTAACCAAATAAACTCCATTTGAAAAGGAGAATCAACTCTTACAATGGTTCGTGTTCAACATCATAACATTTCTGGCATGGTCACTTTTCATTTTCTATTGAAGTAATAAGACTCAAGGAGATATGGTATATGGCCAATAAACCAGCTCAGGGCTGTTCTTATGCAAGACGCAAGGCAGAGTAGAGCCTTGGTACAGCCCTGTAATATACCACAAACACTTGAGGTGCCTTATTGCTATTAGAAACTGGTTACTGACATCATTAGAAGAGTAAACAAGTTGCTTTGTGTAATACCAGTGGTATATTGTCTCATATATCATGGCATTCAGCCAATCGGCATTCAGGGCTCAAACCACCAAGGTAATAATCCTATTATAAACCAGTGGTTCAGCCCTGAATGCTGATCGGCCATAAACCCCACCTCCTCAGGCCTTATTACTTAATTATTCTATATAGTCTACATTATTCCATATAGTCTACATTATGCCATATTATTCCATATAGTCCACATTATTCCATATTATTCCATATAGTCTATATTATTCCATATAGTCTACTTTACTCCATATAGTCTACATTATTCCATATAGTCTACATTATGCCATATTATTCCATATAGTCCACATTATTCCATATTATTCAATATAGTCTACATTATTCCATATAGTCTACTTTACTCCATATAGTCTACATTATTCCACATTATTCCATATAGTCTACATTATTCCATATAGTCCACATGATTCCATATTATTCCATATAGTCCACATTATTCCATATAGTCTACATTATTCCATTTAGTCTACATTATGCCATATTATTCCATATAGTCTATATTATTCCATATTATTCCATATAGTCCACATTATTCCTTATTTTTCCATATAGTCCACATTATTCGATATAGTCCACATTATTCAATTTGGTCTACATTATTCCACATTATTCCGTATAGTCTACATTATTCCACATTATTCAATATAGTCCACATTATTCCATATTATTCCATATAGTCCACATTATTCCATATAGTCCACATTATTCCATATAGTCTACATTATTTCATATAGTCTACATTAGTCCATTTTATTCCATACAGTCTACATTATTCCATATAGTCCACATTATTCCATATTATTCCGCATAGTCCACATTATTCCATATAGTCTACATTATTCCATTTAGTCTACATTATGGCATTCTATTCCATATAGTCTATATTATTCCATATTATTCCATATAGTTCACATTATTCCATATAGTCCACATTATTCCATATAGTCTACATTATTCCACATTATTCCGTATAGTCTACATTATTCCACATTATTCCATATTATTCCATATAGTCCACATGATTCCATATTATTCCTTATAGTCCACATTATTCCATATAGTCCACATTATTCCATATTATTCCATATAATCCTCATTATTCCATATTATTCCATATAGTCTACATTATTCCATATAGTCCACATTATTCCATATTATTCCATATAATCCTCATTATTCCATATTATTCCATATAGTCTACATTATTCCATATTATTCCACATTATTCCATATAATCTACATTATTCCATATAGTCTACATTATTCCATATTATTCCATAAATTCCACATTATTCCATATAATGTAAATTATTCCATATTATTCCACATTATTCCATATAATCTACATTATTCCATATAGTCCACATGATTCCATATTATTCCATATAGTCCACATTATTCCATATAGTCTACATTATTCCATTTAGTCTACATTATGCCATATTATTCCATATAGTCTATATTATTCCATATTATTCCATATAGTCCACATTATTCCTTATTTTTCCATATAGTCCACATTATTCGATATAGTCCACATTATTCAATTTGGTCTACATTATTCCACATTATTCCGTATAGTCTACATTATTCCACATTATTCAATATAGTCCACATTATTCCATATTATTCCATATAGTCCACATTATTCCATATAGTCCACATTATTCCATATAGTCTACATTATTTCATATAGTCTACATTAGTCCATTTTATTCCATACAGTCTACATTATTCCATATAGTCCACATTATTCCATATTATTCCGCATAGTCCACATTATTCCATATAGTCTACATTATTCCATTTAGTCTACATTATGGCATTCTATTCCATATAGTCTATATTATTCCATATTATTCCATATAGTTCACATTATTCCATATAGTCCACATTATTCCATATAGTCTACATTATTCCACATTATTCCGTATAGTCTACATTATTCCACATTATTCCATATTATTCCATATAGTCCACATGATTCCATATTATTCCTTATAGTCCACATTATTCCATATAGTCCACATTATTCCATATTATTCCATATAATCCTCATTATTCCATATTATTCCATATAGTCTACATTATTCCATATAGTCCACATTATTCCATATTATTCCATATAATCCTCATTATTCCATATTATTCCATATAGTCTACATTATTCCATATTATTCCACATTATTCCATATAATCTACATTATTCCATATAGTCTACATTATTCCATATTATTCCATAAATTCCACATTATTCCATATAATGTAAATTATTCCATATTATTCCATTTAGTCTACATTATTCCATATTATTCCATATAGTCCAAATTATTCCATGTTATTCCATATAGTCTACATTATTCCATTTAGTCTACATTATGGCATTCTATTCCATATAGTCTATATTATTCCATATTATTCCATATAGTCCACATTATTCCATATAGTCCACATTATTCCATATAGTCTACATTATTCCACATTATTCCGTATAGTCTACATTATTCCACATTATTCCATATTATTCCGTATAGTCCACATGATTCCATATTATTCCTTATAGTCCACATTATTCCATATAGTCCACATTATTCCATATTATTCCATATAATCCTCATTATTCCATATTATTCCATATAGTCTACATTATTCCATATAGTCCACATTATTCCATATAGTCTAGATTATTTCATATAGTCTACATTATTCCACATTATTCCATATAGTCTACATTATTCCATATTATTCCTGTCACGGCTTTCTTCCTGGGAAGGAGAGGCAGACCAAAACGCGGCGTGGTTATAGTTTATGGTTCTGTAATAAGAAAACTCAAACATGAACACAACTACAAAACAAGGAACGTGAAAATTCGAAACAGTCCCGTGTGGCACAAACACTGATACAGGAAACAATCCCCCAGAAAATACCCAAAGAATATGGCTGCCTAAATATGGTTCCCAATCAGAGACAACAATAAACACCTGCCTCTGATCAAGGCCAGGGCGTGACAATCCCATATAGTCTACATTATTCCATATAGTCTACATCATTCCATATAGTCTACATTATTCCATATAGTCTACATTATTCCATATAGTCTACATTATTCCATATTATTCCATTTAGTCTACATTATTCCACATTATTCCATATAATCTACATTATTCCATATAGTGTAAATTATTCCATATTATTCCATTTAGTCTACATTATTCCATATTATTCCACATAGTCCACATGATTCCATATAGTCTACATTATTCCATATTATTCCATATAGTCTACATTATTCCATAAGGTCTACATCATTCCATATAGTCTACATTATTCCATATAGTCTACATTATTCCATATAGTCTACATTATTCCATATTATTCCACATTATTCCATATAATCTACATTATTCCATATAGTCTACATTATTCCATATTATTCCATAAATTCCACATTATTCCATATAATGTAAATTATTCCATATTATTCCATTTAGTCTACATTATTCCATATTATTCCATATAGTCCAAATTATTCCATGTTATTCCATATAGTCTACATCATTTCATATAGTCTATATTATGCCATATTATGCCACATAGTCCACATTATTCCATGTTATTCCATATAGTCTACATTATTCCATATAGTCTACATTATTCCATATTATTCAATATAGTCTACATTATTCCATATAGTCTACATTATTCCATATTATTCAATATAGTCTACATTATTCCATATAGTCTACATTATTCCATATTATTCAATATAGTCTACATTATTCCATATAGTCTACATTATTCCATATAGTCTACATTATGCCAAATTATTCCCTATAGTCTACATTATTCCATATAGTCTAAATTATTCCATGTTATTCCATATAGTCTACATTATTCCATATTATTCCATATAGTCCACATTATTCCATGTTATTCCATATAGTCCACATTATTTCATATTATTCCATATAGTCTACATTATTCCATATAGTCTACATTATTCCATATTATTCAATATAGTCTACATTATTCCATATAGTCTACATTATTCCATATTATTCAATATAGTCTACATTATTCCATATAGTCTACATTATTCCATATTATTCAATATAGTCTACATTATTCCATATAGTCTACATTATTCCATATTATTCCATATAGTCCACATTATTCCATATAGTCTACATTATGCCAAATTATTTCATATAGTCTACATTATTCCATATAGTCTACATTATGCCAAATTATTCCATATAGTCTACATTATGCCAAATTATTTCATCTAGTCTACATTATTCCATATAGTCTAAATTATTCCATGTTATTCCATATAGTCTACATTATTCCATATTATTCCATATAGTCCACATTATTCCATGTTATTCCATATAGTCCACATTATTCCATATTATTCCATATAGTCTACATTATTCCATATAGTCTACATTATTCCATATTATTCAATATAGTCTACATTATTCCATATAGTCTACATTATTCCATATTATTCAATATAGTCTACATTATTCCATATAGTCTACATTATTCCATATTATTCCATATAGTCCACATTATTCCATATAGTCTACATTATGCCAAATTATTTCATATAGTCTACATTATTCCATATAGTCTACATTATTCCATATTATTCCATATAGTCTACATTATTCCATATAGTCTACATTATGCCAAATTATTTCATCTAGTCTACATTATTCCATATAGTCTAAATTATTCCATGTTATTCCATATAGTCTACATTATTCCATAATATTCCATATAGTCCACATTATTCCATGTTATTCCATATAGTCTACATTATTCCATATTATTCAATATAGTCTACATTATGCCATATTATTTCATATAGTCTACATTATTCCATATAGTCTACATTATGCCAAATTATTCCCTATAGTCTACATTATTCCATATAGTCTACATTATTCCATGTTATTCCATATAGTCTACATTATTCCATATTATTCCATATTGTCCACATTATTCCATGTTATTCCATATAGTCCACATTATTCCATGTTATTCCATATAGTCCACCTTATTCCATATTATTCCATATAGTCCACATTATGCCATATTATTTCATATAGTCTACATTATTCCATATAGTCTACATTATGCCAAATTATTCCCTATAGTCTACATTATTCCATATAGTCTACATTATTCCATAATTTTGCACGCCCAATTTTTCAGTTTTTGATTTGTTAAAAAAGTTTGAAATATCCAATAAATGTCGTTCCACTTCATGATTGTGTCCCACTTGTTGTTGATTCTTCACAAAAAGTTACAGTTTTATATCTTTATGTTTGAAGCCTGAAATGTGGCAAAAGGTCGCAAAGTTCAAGGGGGCCGAATACTTTCGCAAGGCACTGTATATATAATGTGTTGTCCTATAGTTTTATTTGATATATTTATTTATTTTTAATCCCAGCCCCAGCGGGAGGCATTTTGTCTTTTGGTGGGCCGTCATTGTAAATAAGAATTTGTTCTTAACTGACTTGCCTAGTTAAATAAAGATTAAATAAATAAAATTAAAATTGCCCTTTATGGTTAAGGTCTGGCTCACCAACCAAGAATTCACAAAATGGGACAAACACTAAATTGTGTGCAGGATTCTGTAAAAATATGTGTACAACTTAAAACACCAAATTATTCATGCAGAGCAGAATTATGCTAATGATCAAAATCCAGAAAAGATTTGGTAAATTCTACAACCACCTAAAAGGAATTGATTCCCAAACCTTCCACAGCAAAGCCTGGAGAAGAGTCCCCTAAGCATAACTCTAAAAAAACTAGCTGGTGTTGGGGCTCTGTTCACAAACAAAAACAGACCCCACAGAGCCCCAGGACAGCAGCACAATTAGACCCACCCAAATCATGAGAAATCAAAAAGATAATTACTTGACACATTGGAAAGAATTAACAAACAAAAAACCAGAGCAAACTAGAATGCTATTTGTCCCTAAACAGAGAGAACACAGTGGCAGAATGTAACGAGTGCGCTGCGAGTTCAGGGAGTGCATAACTTAATAAACAAATTCACAAATTAACAAGACAAGAACAAAGATCAACACACAGACAGGAAACTTAAACAGAAACAATACCGCCTAGGGAAGGAGCCAAATATATAGTCTGATGACGCGCAGTTGCGCGTAACGATGGTGTCAGGAGGCCAGAAATGGAACACACGTGACACAGAATATCTGACCACTTTGACATCTGACCCCAAATGAAGGAAAGCTTTGACTATGTACAGACTCAGTGAGCATAGCCTTGCTATTGAGAAAGGTCGCCGTAGGCAGACATGGCTCTCAAGAGAAGACAGGCTATGTGCTCACTGCCCACAAAATGAGGTGGAAACTGAGCTGCACTTCCTAACCTCCTGCCCAATGTATGACCATATTAGAGAGACATATTTCCCTCAGATTACACAGATCCACAAAGAATTCGAAAACAAATCCAATTTTGATAAACTCCCATGTCTACTGGGTGAAATTCCACAGTGTTCCATCACAGCAGCAAGATTTGTGACCTGTTGCCATAAGAAAAGGTCAACCAGTGAAGAACAAACACCATTGTAAATACAACCCATATTTATGTTTATTTATTTCTCTTTTGTACTTTAACTCTTTGCACATCATTACAAAACTGTACACAATGTGACATTTTAGAAGTCTTCTTTTGAAACTTTTGGTCGTGTAATGTTTACTGTTAGAGCCCCTTTCCTGGGTGGCTTATCAGAGACATAATATGGAAAAGAGCAAACAAAGCAACATACATTCACCAGTCCATTAATCAGTTAGTATGTGTGGTGTGTGTACGAACCCATAGGCTTGGCTGTCTTATCCATTTACATTACATTTAAGTCATTTAGCAGACGCTCTTATCCAGAGCGACTTACAAATTGTCCCTTCCAAATGTTTGGAATTTACTACTGAGTAAACGGTATGAAAACTTCTGTAAATGTTTTTTAGTTTAGTTTTAGTTCGAAAATATTTATCTGTTTTTGCTTTTGTCATTATGGGGTATAGTTATGTCATTATGGGGTATTGTGATGTCACTATGGGGTATTGTGATGTCATTACGGGGTATTGTGATGTCACTATGGGGTATTGTGATGTCACTATGGGGTATTGTGATGTCACTATGGGGTATTGTGATGTCACTATGGGGTATTGTGATGTCACTATGGGGTATTGTGATGTCATTATGGGGTATTGTGATGTCACTATGGGCTATTGTGATGTCACTATGGGGTATTGTGATGTCATTATGGGGTATAGTTATGTCATTATGGGGTATTGTGATGTCACTATGGGGTATTGTGATGTCATTATGGGGTATTGTGATGTCACTATGGGGTATTGTGATGTCACTATGGGGTATTGTGATGTCATTATGGGGTATTGTGATGTCATTATGGGGTATTGTGATGTCATTATGGGGTATTGCGATGGCATTATGGGGTATAGTTATGTCATTATGGGGTATTGTGATGTCACTATGGGGTATTGTGATGTCACTATGGGGTATTGTGATGTCATTATGGGGTATTGTGATGGCATTATGGGGTATTGTGATGGCATTATGGGGTATTGTGATGTCATTATGGGGTATTATGATGGCATTATGGGGTATTGTGATGTCACTATGGGGTATTGTGATGTCATTATGGGGTATTGTGATGGCATTATGGGGTATAGTTATGTCATTATGGGGTATTGTGATGTCATTATGGGGTATTGTGATGTCATTATGGGGTATAGTGATGTCACTATGGGGTATTGTGATGTCACTATGGGGTATTGTGATGTCATTATGGGGTATTGTGTGTAGATTGATGATGGGAAAAAAGGATTTAATCTATTATAGATTAAGACTGAAATGTAACTAAATGTGAAAAAGGTCAAGGGGCCTGAATACTTTCCGAATGCACTGTAATTACCAGGTAAAGAGTAGTTTTCACAGTAGCTGGCCTAATGTTATCTGGAGCTTTGAACTGGGAACTGTCACTCAGCATACCAAAGCATACTTCATTCAGCATACCTCACTCAGCATACCACAGCATACCTCACTCAGCATATCACAGCATAGCTCACTCAGCATATCAGAGCATACTTCACTCAGCAGGCCAAGTTTATCACCACCTCCCCTCCTGCCCTCTATTACTCCCCCAGGCCAAGTTTATCACCACCTCTATCTTTCTCCCTTCTTCTCAGACACATCTATACATTTACTTCTTCATCAATTCTTCTTCATTCAAACACAACATATACCCTATGGCTCCACACACTCTTACACATATTCATATTGACCCTCCTTCACTTTCTCATTCAGAAATATACACACACATCCGTGTAGGCTGCTGAGAACGGCTCGGTATAATGTCCAGAATAGAACAAATGGAACGGCATTAGACACGTGTTTAATGCATTTGTATTTTCAGTGTCCATGTATCTCAGTGGGAATACATTTACATTTACATTACATTTAAGTCATTTAGCAGTGTCCATTATCTCAGTGGCGACTTACCAGTGTCCATGTATCTCAGTGGGAACAGCAGTGTCCATGTATCTCAGTGGGAACAGCAGTGTCCATGTATCTCAGTGGGAATACCAGTGTCCATGTATCAGACAGATCCTGGACTAATCAATAATCTGGACCTTGATCTCCATTCCCCCTTGTGCCTTCAGACTGTTGACTTTGGTCTACAGCTTGAAGATTACCACGTGAGGGTGTTTACTGTTCTCCTGCTTCACGTCGATCTGATGTCATCGCTCCTGATTCAGCGGTGACACATCCACTCCAAGCTCCTCCACTATCAGCTTGTTCACTAGAAAGGTCCCATTTCCTCATCTTCCAGTAAGGACAATATTCTGGGACAGTTCTGGCTGGGACAGTTCTTGCTGGGACAGTTCTTGCTGGGACAGTTCTGGCTGGGACAGTTCTTGCTGGGACAGTTCTGGCTGGGACAGTTCTGGCTGGGACGGTTCTTGCTGGGACAGTTCTGGCTGGGACAGTTCTGGCTGGGACAGTTCTTGCTGGGACCGTTCTTGCTGGGACCGTTCTGGCTGGGACAGTTCTTGCTGGGACAGTTATGGCTGGGACGGTTCTTGCTGGGACAGTTCTTGCTGGGACAGTTCTGGCTGGGACAGTTCTTGCTGGGACAGTTCTGGATGGGACAGTTCTGGCTGGGACAGTTATGGCTGGGACAGTTCTTGCTGGGACAGTTCTGGCTGGGGTGGTTCTTGCTGGGACAGTTATTGCTGGGACAGTTCTTGCTGGGACAGTTCTGGCTGGGACAGTTCTTGCTGGGACAGTTCTTGCTGGGACAGTTCTGGCTGGGACAGTTCTTGCTGGGACACTTTTCTGGGGGAAAAGGCCCCAAAAAACTATACAGACAATTTGTCATCAAACAACACTGTTTCACGAGGCATCAGTGACATGGCAGGACATGTTTTGACCCTGGTGCTAGAGGGGGTACAGTGACATGGCAGGACATGTTTTGACCCTGGTGCTAGAGGGGGTACAGTGACATGGCAGGACATGTTTTGACCCTGGTGCTAGAGGGGGTACAGTGACATGGCAGGACATGTTTTGACCCTGGTGCTAGAGGGGGTACAGTGACATGGCAGGACATGTTTTGAAACAATTACTACTTCGCATATAAGCCAGTAAATTCTATGCATTACAGCTGGATGAGTCAACAATATGTCCGTTACATTTATGGGGGGTCAATTAAGGAAGACATCCTCTTCTGCAAACCAGGACAACATGAGAGGATATTTTGTACACCTGTTGTATTCAGCATTTCACTGTGAGGTCTACTACACCTGCTGTATTCAGGATTTCACTGTAAGGTCTACTACACCTGTTGTATTCAGCATTTCACTGTGAGGTCTACTACACCTGTTGTATTCAGCATTTCACTGTAAGGTCTACTACACCTGTTGTATTCAGCATTTCACTGTGAGGTCTACTACACCTGTTGTATTCAGCATTTCACTGTGAGGTCTACTACACCTGTTGTATTCAGCATTTCACTGTAAGGTCTACTACACCTGTTGTATTCAGCATTTCACTGTCAGGTCTACCTACACCTGTTATATTCAGCATTTCACTGTGAGGTCTACTACACCTGTTGTATTCAGCATTTCACTGTAAGGTCTACTACACCTGTTGTATTCAGCATTTCACTGTGAGGTCTACTACACCTGTTGTATTCAGCATTTCACTGTGAGGTCTACTACACCTGTTGTATTCAGCATTTCACTGTAAGGTCTACTACACCTGTTGTATTCAGCATTTCACTGCCTGGTACGGCAATTGCTTGGCCTCTGACCGCAAGGCACTACAGAGGGTAGTGCGTACGGCCCAGTACATCACTGGGGCCAAGCTGCCTGCCATCCAGGATCTCTATACCAGGCGGTGTCAGAGGAAGGCCCTGAAAATTGTCAAAGACCCCAGCCACCCCAGTTATAGACTGTTCTCTCTAGTACCGCATGGCAAGTGGTACCAGAGCACCAAATCTAGGACCAAAAGGCTTCTCAACAGTTTGTTACCCCCTAAGCCATAAGACTCCTGAACAGGTAATCAAATGGTTACCCGGACTATTTCCATTGTGTGCCCCCCCAACCCCTTTTTTACGCTGCTGCTACTCTCTGTTTATTATATAGCATAGTCACTTTAACTATATCTACATGTACATACTACCTCAATCAGCCTGACTAACCAGTGTCTGTATGTAGCCTCGCTACGTATATAGCCTGTCTACTGTATAAAGCCTCTCTACTGTATAAAGCCTCTCTACTGTATATAGCCCCTCTACTGTACATAGCTTCTCTACTGTATATAGCCTCTCTACTGTATATAGCCTCACTACTGTATACAGCCTCTCTACTGTATATAGCCTCTACTGTATATAGTCTCTCTACTGTATATAGCCTTGCTACTGTATATAGCCTCTCTACTGTATATAGCCCCTCTACTGTATAAAGCCTCTCTACTGTATATAGCCCCTCTACTGTACATAGCCTCTCTACTGTATATAACCTCTCTACTGTATAGAGCCTCTCTACTGTTATAGCCTCTCTACTGTATATAGCCTCTCTACTGTATATAGTCTCTCTACTGTATATAGCCTCTCTACTGTATATATATTCTCTCTACTGTATATAGCCTCTCTACTGTATATAGCCTCTCTACTGTATGTAGCCTCTCTACTGTATATAACCTCTCTACTGTATATAACCTCTCTACTGTATATAGCCTCTACTGTATATAGCCTCACTACTGTATATAGCCTCTCTACTGTATATAGCCTCTCTACTGTATACAGCCTGTCTTTTTACTGTTGTTTTATTTCTTTACTTACCTATTGTTCACCTAACATATTTTTTGCACTATTGGTTAGAGCCTGTAATTTCACTGTGAGGTCAACTACACCTGTTGTATTCAGCATTTCACTGTGAGGTCTACTACACCTGTTGTATTCAGCATTTCACTGTGAGGTCTACTACACCTGTTGTATTCAGCATTTCACTGTGAGGTCTACTACACCTGCTGTATTCAGGATTTCACTGTAAGGTCTACCTACACCTGTTATATTCAGCATTTCACTGTGAGGTCTACTACACCTGTTGTATTCAGCATTTCACTGTAAGGTCTACTACACCTGTTGTATTCAGCATTTCACTGTGAGGTCTACTACACCTGTTGTATTCAGCATTTCACTGTGAGGTCTACTACACCTGTTGTATTCAGCATTTCACTGTAAGGTCTACTACACCTGTTGTATTCAGCATTTCACTGTCAGGTCTACCTACACCTGTTATATTCAGCATTTCACTGTGAGGTCTACTACACCTGTTGTATTCAGCATTTCACTGTAAGGTCTACTACACCTGTTGTATTCAGCATTTCACTGTGAGGTCTACTACACCTGTTGTATTCAGCATTTCACTGTGAGGTCTACTACACCTGTTGTATTCAGCATTTCACTGTAAGGTCTACTACACCTGTTGTATTCAGCATTTCACTGTGAGGTCTACTACACCTGTTGTATTCAGCATTTCACTGTAAGGTCTACCACACCTGTTGTATTCAGCATTTCACTGTGAGGTCTACTACACCTGTTGTATTCAGCATTTCACTGTGAGGTCTACTACACCTGTTGTATTCAGCATTTCACTGTGAGGTCTACTACACCTGTTGTATTCAGCATTTCACTGTAAGGTCTACTACACCTGTTGTATTCAGCATTTCACTGTGAGGTCTACTACACCTGTTGTATTCAGCATTTCACTGTAAGGTCTACCACACCTGTTGTATTCAGCATTTCACTGTGAGGTCTACTACACCTGTTGTATTCAGCATTTCACTGTGAGGTCTACTACACCTGTTGTATTCAGCATTTCACTGTAAGGTCTACCACACCTGTTGTATTCAGCATTTCACTGTGAGGTCTACTACACCTGTTGTATTCAGCATTTCACTGTAAGGTCTACCACACCTGTTGTATTCAGCATTTCACTGTGAGGTCTACTACACCTGTTGTATTCAGCATTTCACTGTGAGGTCTACTACACCTGTTGTATTCAGCATTTCACTGTTGTATTCGGCGCACGTGACAAATAAACTTTGATTTGAACTTACAGATATAGAATATTACGATGTTATCTTGAGGCAATCTACACCACCGCCTATTTTACTTAATCAAGTTTGATTTGATTTGGTCCTATTCTTTAACTTACATTTTAAAAGGTGTATTTTTCCCTATATAGACACACCTTATGTGTTTTAATAAAGTAAACTATATATAGGCTACTGTTGCTTTAAATAATCAAGACACACACATTCCTCAAGAGGGAGACAGAAATCAAGATAGCCTAACCAGAAGAAAATAACCCAGTTCCCGACCCTCCTCCTCCCGTTGCTGCTGGCTTTCGCAGATTCTATCTCATCTATACTTTAAGGAGTGCATTTTTCTGTCTCCTTGCATTCCTCGTGTTTTCCTCCAAACCCATTGGATGAGAAGGTCAGAGAGGAGAGCCCTCTCACCATCTCATCCAATGAGTTTGAGAAGGATTCCTTGCTTCCTCAAATGCGTTTGGATAAGGAGGCAAGGAGAGAGGACACAATGAATCAAGGAAATTATATTTTTCCAAGAAGTTGATTTGGGAGGGACCACATGTCTTTGGCAATAACAGAATCTCAATTTTTTTTCCTTGATTCATTGTGTCCTCTCTCCTTGCCTCCTTCTCAAAACCCATTTGATCTAAAACTTAGGGGGTGGGGTGAGAGGGATTACAACCTATCCTAGGTATTCCTTAAAGTAAAGGTGGTGATTGACCCGCTGTCCTGGCGTAAAACCCCTTGGATGAGATGGTGAGAGGGCCCCTCACCTCATCCAATGGGTTTGAAGGAATCAAAGAAAGAGGATGTGAGGAATCAAGGAAATCCAATTGATATTCTCCCAATGAATATTGTCTATGTTCGTATTGCACAGATTACTGTGTAGAACAATAGGAGAAGCATGTCAGCATGATCCTTTGTTCTGCTCAGATACTGCTGTTGATTTTGGGGCTTACATATGGGGCAATGTATCAGTGGAGGTTGGGGTCAGCTCCATTTCAATTGAGTCACCTCAGGAAGTCAGCTGAAAGTCCAATTCTAACAGGAGGAAATGAGGAAACTGATCTTTCTTCATTGAATGAATTGAAAAGGAATTGACCCCAACCCAGGTGGAGTTGATAGGGTACACTGTGATCTCTGTAAATATAAACCTTTACACTGTGATCTCTGTAAATATAAACCTTTACACTGTGATCTCTGTAAATATAAACCTTTACACTATGTGATCTCTGTAAATATAAACCTTTACACTGTGTGATCTCTTTAAATATAAACCTTTACACTGTGATCTCTGTAAATATAAACCTTTACACTGTGATCTCTTTAAATATAAACCTTTACACTGTGATCTCTGTAAATATAAACCTTTACACTGTGTGATCTCTTTAAATATAAACCTTTACACTGTGTGATCTCTGTAAATATAAACCTTTACGCTGTGTGATCTCTTTAAATATAAACCTTTACGCTGTGTGATCTCTGTAAATATAAACCTTTACACTGTGTGATCTCTTTAAATATAAACCTTTACACTGTGATCTCTTGAGCAGTGTTTATCAGACCAGGAGACATCCCATCTGAGGTGAAAGGTGACAGAACTAGAGCAGTGTTCATCAGACCAGGAGACATCCCATCTGAGGTGAAAGGTCATCCCATCTATCTATACATTTCTGTATATTATATAAATAATCTGTGATATGACCTTCCTAAAACAATTCCATTTGGCTTAGTAGAACTATACCCCCGGCCTAGACACGGCTTAGACTCTCCCTCTCTCATCCTCTTTCTTTCTTTCTTTCTTTCTTTCTTTCTTTCTTTCTTTCTTTCTTTCTTTCTTTCTTTCGCTCCCTCCCTCCCTCCTCCCTCCCCTCCCTCCTCCTCCTCCTCCCTCCCTCCCCCTCCCTCTCTCTCTCTCTCTCTCTCTCTCTCTCTCTCTCTCTCTCTCTCTCTCTCTCTCTCTCTCTCTCTCTCTCTCTCTCTCTTTCTCCCTCCCTACCCCTTCTCTCTCCCTCTCTCTCCCTCTCTCTCCCTCCCTACCCCTTCTCTCTCCCTCTCTCTCCCTCTCTCTTTCTCCCTCCCACCCCCTTTCTCTCTCCCTCCCTCCTTCTCCCTCTCTCTCTCTCTCTCTGTAGTCCTGTAGTAGTCATTAGTTCTATACTGAAGTAGGATTTTGGGTTTCATATAAAAGTAGCACGTTCCTTTGTCTCCATGATGACACAACCAGACAGAGATGAAAGAGTGTGTAATATAATAACATCTATGTATTAGTAATATAATGCTCCACTACCACAGACCACACACGAAGACAACTACACACACACACACACACACACACACACACACACACACACACACACACACACACACACACACACACACACACACACACACACACACACACACACACACACACACACACACACACACACACACACACACACACACACACACACACACACACTCTCATTACTGCACACTAGCCCATACCCTCTGTATGCCTATCAAGTTCTGACCATCATGCATCAGTGACTCTACAAGCAAGGGGAGGGGTGGGGGTGGAGGTAGGGAGGGGTTTAAAAACTGTCTCTGGAAGGCAAAACGAGAAACAACTGTTTAAAGGGCTGATTAAAATGTGTATGTTTTATTGCCCCTTTAAGTTCTGTTGGCTAAAATGAGAAGCAAAACAAGTGGGAGAGAAAGCTGGAGGGAGAGAGAGATGGAGGGAGGGAGCGGTGGAGAGAGGGAGAGGTGGAGAGAGAGAGGTGGAGAGAGAGAGAGGTGGAGAGAGAGAGGTGGAGAGAGAGAGAGGTGGAGGGAGGGAGGGAGAGGTGGAGGGAGGGAGAGGTGGAGAGAGAGGTGGAGAGAGAGAGAGGTGGAGAGAGAGAGTTGGAGAGAGAGAGAGGTGGAGAGAGAGAGGTGGAGGGAGAGAGGTGGAGGGAGAGAGAGGTGGAGAGAGAGAGGTGGAGAGAGAGAGAGGTGGAGGGAGGGAGTGGTGGAGAGAGAGAGGTGGAGAGAGAGAGAGGTGGAGAGAGAGAGAGTGGAGAGAGAGAGAGGTGGAGAGAGAGAGGTGGAGAGAGAGGTGGAGAGAGAGAGAGGTGAAGAGAGAGAGAGGTGGAGGGAAAGAGGTGGAGAGAGAGAGGTGAAGAGAGAGAGGTGGAGAGAGAGAGATGGAGTGAGAGGTGGAGGGAGAGAGGTGGAGAGAGAGCAAGGTGGAGAGAGAGAGAGGTGGAGAGAGAGAGGTGGAGAGAGAGAGATGGAGTGAGAGGTGGAGAGAGAGAGAGGTGGAGAGAGAGAGAGGTGGAGGGAGGGAGAGGTGGAGAGAGAGAGAGGTGGAGAGAGAGAGGTGGAGAGAGAGATGGAGGGAGGGAGAGGTGGAGAGAGAGAGGTGGAGAGAGAGAGAGGGAGAGATAGAGAGGTGGAGAGATAGAGAGGTGGAGGGAGAGAGAGGTGGAGGGAGAGAGAGGTGGAGGGAGGGAGAGGTGGAGGGAGAGAGGTGGAGGGAGAGAGGTGGAGAGAGAGAGATGGAGTGAGAGGTGGAGGGAGGGAGAGAGGTGGAGAGAGAGAGAGGTGGAGGGAGAGAGAGGTGGAAGGAGGGAGAGGTGGAGAGAGAGAGAGATGGAGAGAGAGAGGTGGAGAGAGAGAGATGGAGTGAGAGGTGGAGGGAGGGAGAGGTGGAGAGAGAGAGAGGTGGAGAGAGAGAGATGGAGGGAGGGAGAGGTGGAGAGAGAGAGATGGAGTGAGAGGTGGAGGGAGGGAGAGGTGGAGAGAGAGAGAGGTGGAGAGAGAGAGTTGGAGGGAGAGAGAGGTGGAGAGAGAGAGATGGAGGGAGAGAGAGGTGGAGAGAGAGAGGTGGAGAGAGGTGGAGGAGAGAGGTGGAGGGAGAGAGAGGTGGGAGAGAGAGAGGTGGAGAGAGAGAGGTGGGGAGAGAGAGGTGAGGGAAGAGAGGTGGGAGAGAGATGGAGGGAGGGAGAGGTGGAGGGAGAGAGAGGTGGGGGAGAGAGAGATGGAGGGAGAGAGAGGTTGGGTGGGAGAGAGGTGGAGGGAGAGGTGGAGAGAGAGAGTGAGAGAGGTGGGGGGATGTGTGGAGGGAGAGAGAGATGGGGAGAGAGAGAGGTTGGGGGAGAGGTGGAGGGAGAGAGAGATGGGGAGAGAGATAGGTGGGGTAGAGGTGGAGGGAGAGAGGTGGGGGAGAGAGCTGGAGGGAGAGAGAGAGATGGAGGGAGAGGTGGAGAGAGAGAGAGGTGGAGAGAGAGAGAGGTGGAGGGAGGGAGAGGTGGAGAGAGAGAGAGGTGGAGAGAGAGAGGTGGAGAGAGAGATGGAGGGAGGGAGAGGTGGAGAGAGAGAGAGGTGGAGAGAGAGGTGGAGAGATAGAGAGGTGGAGAGATAGAGAGGTGGAGGGAGAGAGAGGTGGAGGGAGAGAGAGGTGGAGGGAGGGAGAGGTGGAGGAGAGAGGTGGAGGGAGAGAGGTGGAGGGAGAGAGGTGGAGAGAGAGAGATGGAGTGAGAGGTGGAGGGAGGGAGAGGTGGAGAGAGAGAGAGGTGGAGAGAGAGAGAGATGGAGGGAGGGAGAGGTGGAGAGAGAGAGATGGGAGGAGAGAGGTGGAGGGAGGGAGAGGTGGAGAGAGAGAGAGGTGGAGAGAGAGAGGTGGAGGGAGAGAGAGGTGGAGAGAGAGAGATGGAGGGAGAGAGAGGTGGAGAGAGAGAGGTGGAGAGAGGTGGAGTGAGAGAGGTGGAGGGAGAGAGAGGTGGGAGAGAGAGAGAGGTGGAGAGAGAGAGATGGGGAGAGAGAGGTGAGGGAAGAGAGGTGGGAGAGAGATGGAGGGAGGGGAGAGGTGGAGGGAGAGAGAGGTGGGGGAGAGAGAGATGGAGGGAGAGAGAGGTGGGGTGGGAGAGAGGTGGAGGGAGAGGTGGAGAGAGAGAGTGAGAGAGGTGGGGGGATGTGTAGGGAGAGAGAGATGGGGAGAGAGCGAGGTTGGGGGAGAGGTGGAGGGAGAGAGAGATGGGGAGAGAGATAGGTGGGGTAGAGGTGGAGGGAGAGAGGTGGAGGAGAGAGCTGGAGGGAGAGAGAGATGGAGGGAGAGAGATAGATGGAGGGAGAGAGAGAGAGATGGAGGGAGAGAGAGAGAGATGGAGGGAGAGAGAGAGAGATGGAGGGAGAGAGAGGTGGAGGGAGAGAGAGATGGAGGGAGAGAGATAGATGGAGGGAGAGAAAGGGGGAGGGAGCGAGAGATGGAGGGGGAGAGAGAGAGATGGAGGGAGAGAGATAGATGGAGGGAGAGAAAGGGGGAGGGAGCGAGAGATGGAGGGGGAGAGAGAGAGAGGTGGAGGGAGCAAAAGGGGGAGGGAGAGAGAGATGGAGGGAGAGAGAGGGGGAGGGAGAGAGAGGTGGAGGGAGAGAGAGGGGAGAGGGAGGGAGGGAGAGAGGGGAGGGAGAGAGAGGTGGAGGGAGAGAAAGGGGAGGGAGAGAGAGATGGAGGGAGAGAGAGGGGGAGAGAGATGGAGGGAGAGAGAGGGGGAGGGAGAGAAATGTGTGCGATGCAGGTCAAGGGTAATTCGAACAGATTCTATAAATATGGAAACTCCAGGAAATAAAAGTGAAAATTCCATCAGAATCCCCTTCTATCATGTGAGAGAGGGAGTGAAGGAGAGAAAGCACCGGGGGAAAGGGTCAGATATCTTTATAGACTTCTGGATGTCTGAAATTCTGTTAGAGCTAAGGACATGCTCCTGATGCACATGTCCTTCATGTAACCCCACTGAGTCAACCCACTGAGTCACCCCACTGAGTCACCCTACTGAGTCACCCCACTGAGTCACCCTCCTGAGTCACCCTACTGAGTCACCCTACTGAGTCACCCTACTGAGTTACGCTACTGAGTCACCCTACTGAGTCACCCCACTGAGTCACCCTACTGAGTCACCCTACTGAGTCACCCTACTGAGTCACCCTACTGAGTCACCCTACTGAGACACCCTACTGAGTCACCGTACTGAGTCACCCTACTGAGTCACCCTACTGAGTTACCCTACTGAGTTACCCCACTGAGTTATGCTACTGAGTCACCCTACTGAGTCACCCTACTGAGTCACCCTACTGAGTCACCCCACTGAGTTATGCTACTGAGTCACCCTACTTAGTCACCCCACTGAGTCACTCTACTGAGTCACCCTACTGAGTCACTCACTGAGTTACGCGACTGAGTCACCCTACTGAGTCACCCCACTGAGTCACCCTACTGAGTCACCCTACTGAGTCACCCCACTGAGTCACCCTACTGAGTCACCCTACTGAGTCACCCTAGTTACTGACTCTCCCCACTGAGTTATGCTACTGAGTCACCCTACTGAGTTACGCTACTGAGTCACCCTATTGAGTTACGCTACTGAGTTACGCTACTGAGACACCCCACTGAGTTACGCTACTGTGTTACCCCACTGAGTTACGCTACTGAGTCACCCTACTGAGTTACACTACTGAGTTACGCTACTGAGACACCCCACTGAGTTACGCTACTGAGTTACCCCACTGAGTTACGCTACTGAGTCACCCTACTGAGTTACACTACTGAGTTACGCTACTGAGACACCCTACTGAGTTACCCCACTGAGTTACACTACTGAGTCACCCTACTGAGTTACGCTACTGAGTTACGCTACTGAGACACCCCACTGAGTTACGCTACTGAGTCACCCCATTGAGTCACCCTACTGAGACACCCTACTGAGTCACCCTACTGAGTTACCCTACTGAGTCACCCTACTGAGTTACCCCACTGAGTCACCCTACTGAGTCACCCTACTGAGTTACGCTACTGAGTTACCCTACTGAGTCACCCTACTGACTCTCCCCACTGAGTTATGCTACTGAGTCACCCTACTGAGTTACGCTACTGAGTCACCCTATTGAGTTACGCTACTGAGTTACGCTCACTGAGACACCCCACTGAGTTACGCTACTGTGTTACCCCACTGAGTTACGCTACTGAGTCACCCTACTGAGTTACACTACTGAGTTACGCTACTGAGACACCCCCCACTGAGTTACGCTACTGAGTTACCCCACTGAGTTACGCTACTGAGTCACCCTACTGAGTTACACTACTGAGTTACGCCACTGAGACACCCTACTGAGTTACCCCACTGAGTTACACTACTGAGTCACCCTACTGAGTTACGCTACTGAGTTACGCTACTGAGACACCCCACTGAGTTACGCTACTGAGTCACCCCATTGAGTCACCCTACTGAGACACCCTACTGAGTCACCCTACTGAGTTACCCTACTGAGTCACCCACTGAGTTACGCTACTGAGTCACCCTACTGAGTTACGCTACTGAGTTACCCTACTGAGTCACCCTACTAAGACACCCCACTGAGTCAGCCTACTGAGACACCCTACTGAGTCACCCTACTGAGTCACCCCACTGAGTCACCCTACTGAGTCACTCCACTGAGTTACGCTACTGAGTCACCCTACTGAGTCACCCTACTGAGTCACCCTACTGAGTCACTCTACTGAGTCACCCTACTGAGTCACCCCACTGAGTCACCCTACTGAGTTACCCCACTGAGTTACGCTACTGAGTCACCCTACTGAGTCACACCACTGAGTCACCCTACTGAGTCACCCTACTGAGTCACCCCACTGAGTCACCCTACTGAGTCACCCACTGAGTTATGCTACTGAGTCACCCTACTGAGTCACCCCACTGAGTCACCCCACTGAGTCACCCTACTGAGTCACCCTACTGAGTCACCCCACTGATTCACCCTACTGAGTCACCCCACTGAGTTACGCTACTGAGTCACCCCACTGAGTTACGCTACTGAGTCACCCTACTGAGTCACACCACTGAGTCACCCTACTGAGTCACCCTACTGAGTCACCCCACTAAGTCACCCTACTGAGTCACCCACTGAGTTATGCTACTGAGTCACCCTACTGAGTTACGCTACTGAGTTACGCTACTGAGTCACCCTACTGAGTCACACCACTGAGTCACCCTACTGAGTCACCCTACTGAGTCCCCGTACTGAGTCACCCTGCTGAGTCACCCCACTGAGTCACGCTACTGAGTCACCCCACTGAGTTACGCTACTGAGTCACCCCACTGAGTCACCCTACTGAGTTACACCCCACTGAGTCACCCTACTGAGTCACCCTACTGAGTCACCCTACTGAGTCACCCTAGTTATGCTGAGACACCCTACTGAGTCACCCCACTGAGTCACCCTACTGAGTTACCCTACTGAGTTACCCCACTGAGTTATGCTACTGAGTCACCCTACTGAGTCACCCTACTGAGTCACCCTACTGAGTCACCCCACTGAGTTATGCTACTGAGTCACCCTACTTAGTCACCCCACTGAGTCACTCTACTGAGTCACCCTACTGAGTCACTCACTGAGTTACGCGACTGAGTCACCCTACTGAGTCACCCCACTGAGTCACCCTACTGAGTCACCCTACTGAGTCACCCCACTGAGTCACCCTACTGAGTCACCCTACTGAGTTACGCTACTGAGTTACCCTACTGAGTCACCCTACTGACTCTCCCCACTGAGTTATGCTACTGAGTCACCCTACTGAGTTACGCTACTGAGTCACCCTATTGAGTTACGCTACTGAGTTACGCTACTGAGTCACCCCACTGAGTCACGCTACTGAGTCACCCCACTGAGTTACGCTACTGAGTCACCCCACTGAGTCACCCTACTGAGTCACCCCACTGAGTCACCCTACTGAGTCACCCTACTGAGTCACCCTACTGAGTCACCCTACTGAGTCACCCTACTGAGACACCCTACTGAGTCACCGTACTGAGTCACCCTACTGAGTCACCCTACTGAGTTACCCTACTGAGTCACCCCACTGAGTTATGCTACTGAGTCACCCTACTGAGTCACCCTACTGAGTCACCCTACTGAGTTATGCTACTGCTACTGAGTCACCCTACTGAGTTACGCTACTGAGTCACCCTATTGAGTTACGCTACTGAGTTACGCTACTGAGACACCCCACTGAGTTACGCTACTGAGTTACCCCACTGAGTTACGCTACTGAGTCACCCTACTGAGTTACACTACTGAGTTACGTTACGCTACTGAGACACCCCACTGAGTTACGCTACTGAGTTACCCCACTGAGTTACGCTACTGAGTCACCCTACTGAGTTACACTACTGAGTCACGCTACTGAGACACCCTACTGAGTTACCCCACTGAGTTACACTACTGAGTCACCCCACTGAGTTACGCTACTGAGTTACGCTACTGAGACACCCCACTGAGTTACGCTACTGAGTCACCCCATTGAGTCACCCTACTGAGACACCCTACTGAGTCACCCTACTGAGTTACGCTACTGAGTCACCCTACTGAGTTACCCCACTGAGTCACCCTACTGAGTCACCCTACTGAGTTACGCTACTGAGTCACCCTACTGAGTCACCCTACTGAGTCTCCCCACTGAGTTATGCTACTGAGTCACCCTACTGAGTTACGCTACTGAGTCACCCTATTGAGTTACGCTACTGAGTTACGCTACTGAGACACCCCACTGAGTTACGCTACTGAGTTACCCCACTGAGTTACGCTACTGAGTCACCCTACTGAGTTACACTACTGAGTTACGCTACTGAGACACCCCACTGAGTTACGCTACTGAGTCACCCCACTGAGTTACGCTACTGAGTCACCCTACTGAGTTACACTACTGAGTTACGCTACTGAGACACCCTACTGAGTTACCCCACTGAGTTACACTACTGAGTCACCCTACTGAGTCACGCCACTGAGTTACGCTACTGAGACACCCCACTGAGTTACGCTACTGAGTCACCCCATTGAGTCACCCTACTGAGACACCCTACTGAGTCACCCTACTGAGTTACGCTACTGAGTCACCCTACTGAGTTACGCTACTGAGTTACCCTACTGAGTCACCCCACTGAGTCACCCTACTGAGTCACCCTACTAAGACACCCCACTGAGTCAGCCTACTGAGACACCCTACTGAGTCACCCTACTGAGTCACCCCACTGAGTCACCCTACTGAGTCACTCCACTGAGTTACGCTACTGAGTCACCCTACTGAGTCACCCTACTGAGTCACCCTACTGAGTCACTCTACTGAGTCACCCTACTGAGTCACCCCACTGAGTCACCCTACTGAGTTACACCCCACTGAGTTACGCTACTGAGTCACCCTACTGAGTCACCCACTGAGTCACCCTACTGAGTCACCCTACTGAGTCACCCCACTGAGTCACCCTACTGAGTCACCCACTGAGTTATGCTACTGAGTCACCCTACTGAGTCACCCTGCTGAGTCACCCCACTGAGTCACCCCACTGAGTCACCCTACTGAGTCACCCCACTGAGTTCACCCTACTGAGTCACCCCACTGAGTTACGCTACTGAGTCACCCCACTGAGTTACGCTACTGAGTCACCCTACTGAGTCACACCACTGAGTCACCCTACTGAGTCACCCTACTGAGTCACCCCACTAAGTCACCCTACTGAGTCACCCACTGAGTTATGCTACTGAGTCACCCTACTGAGTTACGCTACTGAGTTACGCTACTGAGTCACCCTACTGAGTCACACCACTGAGTCATTATCCTACTGAGTCACCCTTACTGAGTCCCATTACTGAGTCACCCTGCTGAGTCACCCCACTGAGTCACGCTACTGAGTCACCCCACTGAGTTACGCATTACTGAGTCACCCCACTGAGTCACCCCACTGAGTTACGCTACTGAGTCACCCTACTGAGTCACCCCACTGAGGCACCCTGCTGAGTCACCCCTACTGAGTCACCCCACTGAGTCACCCTGCTGAGTCACACCTTACTGAGACACCCCAGTGAGTTACGTTACTGAGTCACCCTACTGAGTCACCCTACTGAGTCACCCCACTGAGTTACGCTACTGAGTCACCCTTACTGAGTCACCCTACTGAGTCACCCTACTGAGTTATGCTACTGAGTCACCCCACTGAGTTAACGCTATCTGAGTCACCCCACTGAGTCACCCCGCCTGAGTCACCCCACTGAGTTACGCTATCTGAGTCACCCCACTGAGTCACCCTACTGAGTCACCCTACTGAGTCACCCTATCCTGAGTCACCCCACTGAGTTACATTAGCTACTGAGTCACCCTTATCCTGAGTCACACCACTGAGTTAACACACCTACTGAGTCACTAGTTAACCTTACTGAGTCACCCACTGAGTTAACATTATCTGAGTCACCCTACTGAGTCACCCCACTGAGTCACCCCATTGAGTCACTCTATCTGAGTCACCCTACTTATCACCCCACTGAGTCACATTATACTGAGTCACCCCACTGAGTCACGCTATCCTGAGTCACCCCACTGAGTTACGCTTACTCTAGTTAACATTATCAGAGATTACCCAACTAGTTAACATTATCCTGAGTCACCCTACTGAGACACCCAACTGAGTTACCCCACTGAACTTACGCTACATCTAGTCATCCTACTGAGTTACGCTACTGAGTCACCCTACTGAGTTACGCTATCTGAGTCACCCTATCTGAGTTACGCTACTGAGTTACATCTAGTTAACATTATCCCCACTGAGTTAACATTATCTGAGTCACCCCACTAGTCACCCCGCTGAGTCACCCCACTGAGTTACGCTACTGAGTCACATTATTAACCCACTGAGTTAACATTATCCTGCCCCACTGAGTTAACATTAGCTACTGAGTCACCCTACTGAGTCAACCCATCTGAGTTACCCTGCTGAGTCACCCCTATCTGAGACACCCCACTGAGTTACGCTATCTGAGTCACATCCATTATCCTGAATTTTAATCACCCTTATCTGAGTCACCCCACTGAGTTACATTATCTGAGTCACCCTACTGAGTCACCCTACTGAGACACCCCACTGAGTTATGCTACTGAGTCACCCTACTGAGTCACCCTGCTGAGTCACCCCACCTGAGTCACGCTACTGAGACACCCCACTGAGTTACGCTATCTGAGACATTATCCCCACTGAGTTAACGCTATCCTGACATTACTGAGTCACCCTGCTGAGTCACCCCATTCAGTTACGTTACTACATCTAGTTAACATTATCAATGTTAACTAGTTAACATTATCCTAACCTTACTACATCTAGTTAACATTATCCTAACATTACAACATCTAGTTAACATTATCCTGACGTTACTACATCTAGTTAACATTATCCTGACGTTACAACATCTAGTTAACATTATCCTGACGTTACTACATCTAGTTAACATTATCCTGACATTACAACATCTAGCTAACATTATCATGACGTTAAAACATCTAGTTAACATTATCTTAATGTTAATACATCTAGTTAACATTATCCTGACGTTACTACATCTAGTTAACATTATCCTGACGTTACTACATCTAGTTAACATTATCCTGATGTTATTACATCTAGTTAGCATTATCCTGACATTACAACATCTAGTTAACATTATCCTGACGTTAAAACATCTAGTTAACAGTATCCTAACGTTAATACATCTAGTTAACATTATCCTGACGTTACTACATCTAGTTAACATTATCCTGAAGTTACTACATCTAGTTAACATTATCCTGACATTTTAACATCTAGTTAACATTATCCTAACGTTAATACATCTAGTTAACATTATCCTGACGTTACTACATCCAGTTAACATTATCCTGACGTTACAACATCTAGTTACTACATCGAGTTAACATTATCCTGACGTTACAACATCTAGTTAACATTATCCTGACATTACAACATCTAGTTAACATTATCCTGACATTACACCATCTAGTTAACATTATCCTGACGTTACAACATCTAGTTAACATTATCCTGACATTACACCATCTAGTTAACATTAGGCTAACGTTACTACATCTAGTTAACATTATCCTGATGTTACTACATCTAGTTAACATGATCCTAACGTTAATACATCTAGTTAACATTATCCTAATGTTACTACATCTAGTTAACATTATCCAGACGTTACACCATCTAGTTAACATTATCCAGACGTTACAACATCTAGTTAACATTATCCTAACGTTACTACATCTAGTTAACATTATCCTAATGTTACTACATCTAGTTAACATTATCCTGACATTACACCATCTAGTGAACATTATTATGATATTACAACATCTAGTTAACATTATCCTGATATTACAACATCTAGTTGACATTATCCTGACATTACAACATCTAGTTAACATTATCCTGATATTACAACATCTAGTTAACATTATCCTGACGTTAACACATCTAGCTAACATTAGGCTAACGTTACTACATCTAGTTAACATTATCCTGATGTTACTACATCTGGTTAACATTATCCTAATGTTAATACATCTAGTTAACATTATCCTAATGTTACTACATCTAGTTAACATTATCCAGACGGTACAACATCTAGTTAACATTATCCGGATGTTACAACATCTAGTTAACATTAGGCTAACGTTAATACAATTAGTTAACATTATTCTGACATTACTACATCGAGTTAACATTATCCTGACGTTACTACATCTAGTTAACATTAGGCTAGCATTAGTACATCTAGTTACTAGATCTAGTTAACATTATCCTGACATTACTACATCTAGTTAGCATTATCCTGACATTACAACATCTAGTTAACATTATCCTGACGTTAAAACATCTAGTTAACATTATCCTAACGTTAATACATCTAGTTAACATTATCCTGACGTTACTACATCTAGTTAACATTATCCTGAAGTTACTACATCTAGTTAGCATTATCCTGACATTTTAACATCTAGTTAACATTATCCCGATGTTAAAACATCTAGTTAACATTATCCTAACGTTAATACATCTAGTTAACATTATCCTGACGTTACTACATCCAGTTAACATTATCCTGACGTTACAACATCTAGTTACTACATCGAGTTAACATTATCCTGACGTTACAACATCTAGTTAACATTATCCTGACATTACAACATCTAGTTAACATTATCCTGACATTACACCATCTAGTTAACATTATCCTGACGTTACAACATCTAGTTAACATTATCCTGACATTACACCATCTAGTTAACATTAGGCTAACGTTACTACATCTAGTTAACATTATCCTGATGTTACTACATCTAGTTAACATGATCCTAACGTTAATACATCTAGTTAACATTATCCTAATGTTACTACATCTAGTTAACATTATCCAGACGTTACACCATCTAGTTAACATTATCCAGACGTTACAACATCTAGTTAACATTATCCTAACGTTACTACATCTAGTTAACATTATCCTAATGTTACTACATCTAGTTAACATTATCCTGACATTACACCATCTAGTGAACATTATCCTGACGTTACAACATCTAGTTAACATTAGGCTAACGTTACTACATCAAGTTAACATTATCCTGATGTTACTACATCTAGTTAACATTATCCAGATGGTACAACATCTAGTTAACATTACCCCAACGTTAATACATCTAGTTAACATTATCCTGACGTTACTACATCTAGTTAACATTAGGCTAGCATTAGTACATCTAGTTACTAGATCTAGTTAACATTATCCTGACATTACTACATCTAGTTACTACATCTAGTTAACATTAGGCTAACGTTACTACATCTAGTTAACATTAGTTAACATTAGTACCTCTAGTTAACATTAGGCTACGTTACTACATCTAGTTAACATTATAACATTAGTACTCTAGTTAACATTAGTAACATTACTACATCTAGTTAACATTAGGCTAACATTAGTACCTCTAGTTAACATTAGGCTAACGTTAATACAATTAGTTAACATTATCCTGACGTTACTACATCTAGTTAACATTATCCTGACATTACTACATCGAGTTAACATTATCCTGACGTTACTACATCTAGTTAACATTAGGCTAACATTAGTACATCTAGTTACTAGATCTAGTTAACATTATCCTGACATTACTACATCTAGTTACTACATCTAGTTAACATTAGGCTAACGTTACTACATCTAGTTAACATTAGGCTAACATTAGTACCTCTAGTTAACATTAGGCTAACGTTACTACATCTAGTTAACATTAGGCTAACATTAGTACTCTAGTTAACATTATCCTGAAATTACTACATCTAGTTACTAACATTATCCTGACGTTACTACATCTAGTTAACATTAGGCTAACATTAGTACATCTAGTTAACATTAGGCTAACGTTATTACATCTAGTTAACATTAGGCTAACGTTACTACATCTAGTTAACATTAGGCTAACATTAGTACCTCTAGTTAACATTAGGCTAATGTTAGTACCTCTAGTTAACATTAGGCTAACGTTACTACATCCAGTTAACATTAGGCTAACATTAGTACCTCTAGTTAACATTAGGCTAACATTACTACATCTAGTTAACATTAGGCTAACATTAGTACCTCTAGTTAACATTAGGCTAACGTTAATACAATTAGTTAACATTATCCTGACGTTACTACATCTAGTTAACATTATCCTGACATTACTACATCGAGTTAACATTATCCTGACGTTACTACATCTAGTTAACATTAGGCTAACATTAGTACATCTAGTTACTAGATCTAGTTAACATTATCCTGACATTACTACATCTAGTTACTACATCTAGTTAACATTAGGCTAACGTTACTACATCTAGTTAACATTAGGCTAACATTAGTACCTCTAGTTAACATTAGGCTAACGTTACTACATCTAGTTAACATTAGGCTAACATTAGTACCTCTAGTTAACATTATCCTGACATTACTACATCTAGTTACTACATCGAGTTAACATTATCCTGACGTTACTACATCTAGTTAACATTAGGCTAACATTAGTACATCTAGTTAACATAAGGCTAACGTTATTACATCTAGTTAACATTAGGCTAACGTTACTACATCTAGTTAACATTAGGCTAACATTAGTACCTCTAGTTAACATTAGGCTAATGTTAGTACCTCTAGTTAACATTAGGCTAACGTTACTACATCTAGTTAACATTAGGCTAACATTAGTACCTCTAGTTAACATTAGGCTAATGTTACTACATCTAGTCATTACTTCCGGCACCGACAGAGATGGCCGCCTCGCTTCACGTTCCTAGGAAACTATGCAGTATTTTGTTTTTTTTTACGTGTTATTTCTTATGTTGTTATTTCTTGCATCGACCCAAAACAACGGCGCTGTAGAAGGGGCAGACGGAGTGGTCTTCTCGTCAGGCTCCGTAGACGGGCACATCGCTCACCACTCCCGAGCATACTACTCGCCAATGTCCAGTCTCTTGACAACAAGGTAGACGAAATCCAAGCAAGGGTTGCCTTCCAGAGAGACATCAGAGGTTGTAACATTCTCTGTTTCACGGAAACAGCTCACTGGGGTATGTTTCAGAGACAATACAGCCACCCGGTTTCTTCACGCATCGCGCCTACAGAAACAAACATCTCATTGGTAAGAAGAAGGGCGGGGGGGTATGCCTTATGATTAACGAGACGTGGTGTGATCATAACAACATACAGGAACTCAAGTCCTTTTGTTCACCTGACCTAGAATTCCTTACGATCAAATACATTATCTACCAAGAGAATTATCTTCGATCATAATCACAGTCGTGTATATTCCCCCCAATCAGACACATCGACGGTCCTGAATGAACTTCATTCGACTCTATGTAAACTGGAAACCACATATCCTGAGTCTGCATTTATTGTAGCTGGGGATTTTAACAAGGCTAATCTGAAAACAAGGCTCCCTAAATTCTATCAGCATATCGATTGCGCCACACGGGCTGGAAAAACCCTGGATCATTGTTATTCTAACTTCTGAGACGCATGTAAGGCCCTGCCCTGCCCTCCTTTCGGAAAAGCTGACCACAACTCCATTTTGTTGCTCCCAGCCTATAAACAGAAACTGAAACAAGAAGCACCCACGCTCAGGTCTGTTCAACGCTGGTCCGACCAATCGGATTCCACACTTCAAGATTGCTTCGATCACATGGATTGGGATATGTTCCGCATAGAGTCGAAAAACAACATTGATGAATACGCTGATTTGGTGAGCGAGTTTATTAGCAAGTATCGGTGATGTTGTACCAACAGCATCTATTAAAACATTCCCCAACCAGAAACCGTGGATTGATGGCAGCATTCGTCAAAACTGAAAGCGCGAACCACTGCTTTTAATCAGGGCAAGGTGACCGGAAACATGACCGAATACAAACAGTGCAGCTATTCCCTCCGCAAGGCAATCAAACAAGCTAAGCGTCAGTATAGAGACAAAGTAGAGTCACAATTCAACGGCTCAGACACAAGAGGTATGTGGCAGGGTCTACAGTCAATCACGCATTACAAAAAGAAAACCAGCCCAGTCACGGACCAGGATGTCTTGCTCCCAGACAGACTAAACAACTTTTTTGCTTGCAATGCGGAAAATACAGTGCCACTGACACGGCCCACTAACAAAACCTGCGGACTCTCCTTCACTGCAGCCAACGTGAGTAAAACATTTAAGCGTTTAAGTGTTAACCCTCGCAAGACTGCAGGCCCAGGCGGCATTCCCTGTCCTCAGAGCATGCGCAGACCAGCTGGCTGGTGTGTGTACGGACATATTCAATCAATCCTTATCCCAGTCTGCTGTTCCCACATGCTTCAAGAGGGCCACCATTGTTCCTGTTCCCAGAAAGGTAAGGGAGCTGAACTAAACAACTACCGTCCCGTAGCACTCACTTCCGTCATTATGAAGTGCTTTGAGAGGCTAGTCAAGGGCCATATCACCTCCACCCTACCTGACACCCTAGACCCTCTCCAATTTGCTTACCGCCCCAATAGGTCCACAGACAACGCAATCGCAATCACACTGCACACTGTCCTAACCCATCTGGACAGGATGAATACCTATGTAAGAATGCTGTTCATCGACTACAGCTCAGCATTTAACACCATAGTACCCTCCAACCCGTCATTAACTTTTTATGGCTGCAGGGGCAGTATTGAGTAGCTTGGATGAAAAGGTGCCCATTGTAAACGGCCAGCTCCTCAGTCATAGTTGCTAATATATGCATATTATTATTAGTATTGGATAGAAAACACTCTAAAGTTTCCAAAACTGTCAAAATATTGTCTGTGAGTATAACAGATCTGATATTGATATTGCAGGCGAAACCCTGAGGAAAAACAAAACAGGAAGTGGCTTCTATTTTGAAAACTCCATGTTCCATAGCCGCCCTTTGCTGGATTTAAAGGGATATGAACCAGATTCCCTTTCCTATCGCTTCCTCAAGGTATCAACAGTCTTCAGACATAGTTTCGGGCTTTTATTTTGAAAAACGAGCCAGAACGATAACGTCGCGTCAAGTGGTCACATGAGATTTGCTCGCGCAACAGAATTTGGACAGCTATAGTTTTTCCATCTCCTACTGTGAAAGACATTTGCGGTTGATATATTATCAATTGTATATTTTAAAAACAACCTGAGGATTGATTATAAAAAAAACGTTTGACATGTTTCTGTGGACATTATGGAAACTGTTTGGAATTTTGTCTGCGTTGTCGTGACCGTTATTTCCTCTGGATTTCTGAACATAACGCGACAAACAAACGGAGCTATTTTGGATATAAAAATTATCTTTATGGAACAAAAGGAACATTTGTTGTGTAACTGGGAGTCTCGTGAGTGAAAACATCATCAAAGGTAAACTATTAATTTGATTGCTTTTCTGATTTTCGTGACCTAACTACTTATTATTATTATTATTAATGCTTAGTGTACATAATGTTTTGTGATGCTATCAATAAACTTACACAAAGCTTGGATTGCTTTCGCTGTAAAGCATAATTTCAAAAGCTGACAGGTGGATTAACAAAAGGCTAAACTGAAGCTGTGTTTTTTTTTTACTGGCGAAGCTGTGTTTTCCTATTTTGCACTTGTGATTTCATTAATATAAATACTTGTAGTAATATTTATTGAATGTAGCTCTATGCTATTCAGCGGTTGTTGATGACACTCATCCCGATAGGGGGATTTCAGTCATAACAAGTTTAGCTCGAGTCCCTGGATCTCGACCCCGCCCTGTGCAACTGGGTACTGGACTTCTTGACAGGCCTCCCCCAGGTGGTGAGGGTAGTTAACAACTTCTCCTCCCCGCTGATCCTCAACACTTGGGGCCCCACAAGGGTGCGTTCTGAGCCCTCTCCTGTACTCCCTGTTCACCCACGACTGCGTGGCCACGCACGCCTCCAACTCAATCATCAAGTTTGCGGATGACACAACAGTGGTAGGCTTGATTACCAACAACGTCGAGACGGCCTACAGGGAGGAGGTGAGGGACCTCAGAGTGTGGTGTCAGGAAAATAACCTCACACTCAACGTCAACACAACTAAGGAGATGATTATGGACTTCAGAAAACAGCAGAGGGAACACCCCCCTATCCACATCGATGGAACAGTAGTGGAGAGGGTAGTAAGTTTTAAGTTCCTCGGCGTACACATCACAGACAAACTGAATTGGTCCACCCACATAGACAGCATCGTGAAGAAGGCGCAGCAGCGCCTCTTCAACCTCAGGAAGCTGAAGAAATTCGGCTTGTCACCAAAAGCACTCACAAACTTCTACAGATGCACAATCGAGAGCATCCTGTCGGGCTGTATCACCGCCTGGTTTGGCAACTGCTCCGCCCACAACCATAAGGCTCTCCAGAGGGTAGTGAGGTCTGCACAACGCATCACCGGGGGCAAACTACCTGCCCTCCAGGACACCTACACCACCCGATGTCACAGGAAGGCCATAAAGATCATCAAGGACATCAACCACCCGAGCCACTGCCTGTTCACCCCGCTATCATCCAGAAGGCGAGGTCAGTACAGGTGCATCAAAGCTGGGACCGAGAGACTGAAAAACAGCTTCTATCTCAAGGCCATCAGACTGTTAAACAGCCACCACTAACATTGAGTGGCTGCTGCCAACACACTGACTCAACTCCAGCCACTTTAATAATGGGAATTGATGGGAATTGATGTAAAATATATCACTAGCCACTTTAAACAATGCTACTTAATATAATGTTTACATACCCTACATTATTTATCTCATATGTATACGTATATACTGTACTCTATATCATCTACTGTATCTTTATGTAATACATGTATCACTAGCCACTTTAAACTATGCCACTTTGTTTACATACTCATCTCATATGTATATACTGTACTCGATACCATCTACTGCATCTTGCCTATGCTGCTCTGTACCATCACTCATTCATATATCTTTATGTACATATACTTTATCCCTTTACACTTGTGTGTATAAGGTAGTAGTTTTGGAATTGTTAGTTAGATTACTCGTTGGTCATTACTGCATTGTCGGAACTAGAAGCACAAGCATTTCACTACACTCGCATTAACATCTGCTAACCATGTGTATGTGACAAATAAATTTGATTTGATTTCCTTCTCAATGATGCCCTCTGGGGGTCAAATTAGCAATAATTTGCAATAAAAAAAAGGCTGACAATTAAATGACGTGCCACAGAATGCGGCAAGGCCGCAGTATGACCCAACTTTTAAAGGAGGAACCACTGTACAGAGACCGAGGGCTGCTGTTTCGCTAAGAGTTAACCCCGGTGTCCTGGCTAAATTCCATCACGGTCACCTAATCATCCCCAGCTTACAATTGTCTCATTCCTCCCCCTCCTCTCCCCTGTAACTATTCCCCAGGCCGTTGCTGTAAATGAGAACGTGTTCTCAGTCAACTTACCTGGTAAAATAACGGTAAAATAAAATACAACTTTGAGTGAAAAGAAGGAAGCACAGAATTTTGTTAAATAGCATAGTTACAAATAGAACAGTTACAAATAGACATCAGAAATAGAGGAAGGACTAAAAACAAACAAAAATAACTATTGTTAATAGACTGTGTCTGTAAAATGTGTATAAGATCTATAAATTGAAGGTAAAAGCCGAAGTGTTTATTAGTTTACTCCAATTGGGGGATCGGTGGTAGGGTTTGCAGGGAAGAATAATAAAGGTATATTATTTTAAAAAGTATGTATGTCTATATAGGTATGTGTATGTATATATGTGTATATGTATGTCTATATAGGTATGTGTATGTATATATATATATATATAGTTACCTTTTTATGGGGGATTGGAAATGATGCAGACAATTACATTGATGGAACCAATATTCTTTCCGCAATATTTAGCTGATCCACCCCTTAAAAGTTTTTTTTAAAGGAATCACAGAATTCAAATATTCTAAAACATAACATCCTGTTTGCAACAAGGCACTAAAGTAATACTGCAGCAAATGTGGCAAAGCAATTAGCTTTTTGTCCTGAATACAAAGTGTTTTGTTTGGGGCAAATCCAAAACAACACATTACTGAGTACCACTCTCCAGATCTTCAAGCATAGTGGTGGCTGCTTCATGTTATGGGTATGCTTGTAATCGTTATGGCCTGGGGATTTTTTGAGGATAAAAAAAATAAGGAATGGAGCTAAGCACAGGCAAAATTCTAGAGTAAAACCTGATTGAGCCTATTTTCCACCAGACAAATGATTTCACCTTTCAGCGGGATAATAACCTAAAACACAAGGCCAAATCTACACTGTTGTTACTTTCCAAGAAGACAGTGAATGTTCCTGAGTGGCCGAGATACAGTTTTGACTTTAATCTCTATACTTGCATTTCTGTTTATTATGGATCCCCATTAGTTCCTGCCAAGGCAGCAGCTACTCTTCCTGGAGTTTATTTTGGATCCCCATTAGTTCCTGCCAAGGCAGCAGCTACTCTTCCTGGGGTTTATTATGGATCCCTATTAGTTCCTGCCAAGGCAGCAGCTACTCTTCCTGGAGTTTATTTTGGATCCCCATTAGTTCCTGCCAAGGCAGCAGCTACTCTTCCTGGGGTTTATTATGGATCCCCATTAGTTCCTGCCAAGGCTCCAGCTACTCTTCCTGTGGTTTATTATGGATCCCCATTAGTTCCTGTCAAGGAAGCAGTTACTCTTCCTGGGGTTTATTATGGATCCCCATTAGTTCCTGTCAAGGAAGCAGCTACTCTTCCTAAGGTCCATCAAAATGAAGACATTTTATGCTATTTTAAAAACGTTACAGTACATTCACAAATTTCACAACACACTGTGGCCCCTACTCCACCACTACCACATACAGTATCTACAGTACAAAATTAATTGGTACGTGTGTGTATAGTGTGTAAGTTATCACGTGTGTGTATGCATGTGTCCCATTGAGACCGTGTCTGTGCCTCGACCTAGGTTAGGCAAAACGATCTCACTGGAATAAAGACCTCCTCCATTCGTGTCATTATTGAAAGAGATTGTGATATCTACTTAATGTTAGATCATTTCCACGGCAGTTATAGTGTCACGCCCTGACCTGAGCATTCTTTGCTTTCTTTATTGTTTTGGTTAGGTCAGGGTGTGACATGGGTGATGTATGTGTTTTTGTCTAGGGGTTTTGTTTGTTTATGGGGTTGTTTATCATCTAGGTGTTTATATATGTCTATGGTTGCCTAGATTGGTTCTCAAATAGAGGCAGGGGTTTATCTTTATCTCTGATTGGGAACCATATTTAGGCAGCCATCTTCAGGTATTTTGTGGGTTATTGTCTAGTTGCTAATTTCATCTAAGAAGGGCTATATAAATAAATGTGATTTGATTTGATTTGACCGAAATCAAAATCAAATCAAATGTATTTATATAGCCTTTCGTACATCAGCTGATATCTCAAAGTGCTGTACAGAAACCCAGCCTAAAACCCCAAACAGCAAGCAATGCAGGTGTAGAAGCACGGTGGCTAGGAAAAACTCCCTAGAAAGGCCAAAGTGCTGACTACAGAAACTTGGTGTTCAGGCTAAATCTTATGAGCCTCTAACGTAATGGTCGCTAGTCAGCTAAAATGACATACTGTATAGCTAGCTATGTGAATTAAATATCACCAGCTTGGTAACTTCCCATCAATTAGTTAGCTATCTTGATTTATTTATTGTTGTAACTCCAAATTAATTTGTTGCTACCGTAGGTAGGAAACAGCCATGGAAGAGGGTTTAAGTTTTATCACTTCCAGCTATCAGAGATAGAACGACACAGGGCGAGACCAAGATGCAGACACAGGAGGCAGATGATTTGTCTCTGATATTTATTGAAATACAAGGGGCAGGCAATATGTAGTTCGAGAACAGGCAGAAGTTCATGAACTTCTTCGGGATCGGTGTCCTATCCACGAGACGGTTGAGCTAACATAGGCTAATGCGGTTAGCATGAGGTTGTAAGTAACAAGAACATTTCCCAGGACATAGGTGTGTCTGATATTGGCAGAAAGCTTAAATTATTGTTAATTTAACCGCACTGTCCAATTTACAGTGGTTAAGGTGAAATAATACCATGCTATTGTTTTAGGAGAGTGCACAGTTATGAACATGAAAAGTTATTAATACTCAAATTAGGCACATTTGGGCTGTCTTGATACAACATTTTGAACAGAAATACAGTGTTTCATTGGATCAGTCTAAAACTTTGCACATGCGCTGCTGCCATCTAGTGGCCAAAATCTAATTTGCACCTGGGCTGGGAATAATACATTATGGCCTTGCATTTCAAAGATGATGGTACAAACAATTCAAAAAGAAGGGTTGTTTTTTTCTTTGTATCATCTTTTACCAGATCTATTGTGTTATATTCTCTTACATTAACTTCACATTTCCACAAACTTCAAAATGTTTCCTTTCAAATGGTACCAAGAATATGCATATTCTTGCTTCAGGGCCTGAGGTATAGGCAGTTAGATTTGGGTATGTCATTTTAGGTGGAAATTGAAAAAAAAGTGGTGGATCTTTAATCTTAATCTTAATCTTAATCTGGGATTCAAACAGCAACTAAACGGAAACCCTTGTTGGGCGATAAAAATACATCTGTATAAATCTGACCGTTCTCAAAGTAGAAGTGCTTCTATTGGGGCTCTGATCGGGTAAGACAATAACTCAGCTCATGAGGCCTTTCTAAGCTGTATTCTTCACAAATCAATGGCTCTGTGAGTAAAATAATGTATTGCATCTTCAACGTACCACGAAAAAACAATAAAACAAAGAGCCGCATGTCCGGGGATGATGTAATCGGGCGGAGTCTGGTCCAGCTGCATCCTCGTACCCCAGGGGAGTGAGGAGATGGATGTGTGTGTTTCTGTGTTTGTGTGCGCTCGTGTGTGCATGTAGAATTTGTGTGTGAAATATGAATTCTTGGCAAGAGATTACACAGCCAGCCATTAACAACTATGGTAACGCAGAAACACACACCCATCTCTTCACATCCCCTGAGAGCAGTGTGTTGCCAGGCTGTGCCGATTAAAGGCTCTAATGTGGCGGTGGGTTAATGATGGTTGGCATGGAGCAAAGGATGAGGGAGGAGAGAGAGAGAGGTGGCAAGACAGAGGATGAGGAGGAGAGAGAGAGAGGGGTGGCGAGACAGAGGATGAGGGTGAGGGGGAGAGAGAAAGAGGGGTGGCGAAACAGAGGATGAGGGTGAGGGGGAGAGAGAGAAAGAGGGGTGGCGAGACAGAGGATGAGGGTGAAGGGGAGAGAGAGAAAGAGGGGTGGCAAGACAGAGGATGAGGGTGAAGGGGAGAGAGAGAAAGAGGGGTGGCGAGACAGAGAATGAGGGTGAGGGGGAGAGAGAGAAAGAGGGGTGGCGAAACAGAGGATGAGGGTGAGGGGGAGAGAGAGAGAAAGATTGGTGGCGAGACAGAGAATGAGGGTGAGGGGAGAGAGAGAAAGAGGAGTGGTGAGAGAAGGGAGAGAGGAGGAGGAGGAGTTGGCAAAAAGAGAGGGATGAAGATTGAAAGGTTACATTTACACTTGCTGACCACAGGGATAAAAAATTGAGAGAAATTAAAACACTTTTCTCTCCTCCATCTCCCCTTCTCTCTTTACCCATATTCTCTCTCCTCTCCCTCTCCCTCTCCCTCTCCCTCTCCCTCTCCCTCTCCCTCTCCCTCTCCCTCTCCCTCTCCCTCTCCCTCTCCCTCTCAGGGTGAATGGCCAGTTCAGATCCAGGTGTGTAATGGACCCTGCCCTCTCTCCCTCCACTCTCATTCTTTCATTAATTTCATCCTCTTTTCTAATATTTCCCCTGTGGAGAGGGACAATAAAAATAGTTTCACTTCTTATGCATTCATCTGTTTTTTACAGTTTTTTACAATCACTTTGGCACTAATCTCGGGAACCTTGAGGTCATTTTTCAAAACTTTAGACACAAAAATCAAAATGCGCACTTTTCAAAACTCTTTTTCCAATTGCTTGGATATAATACACATAAAGCTAAGATAATTTGTTCATTGAACTAAAATCACCTGTTCAAAATGACACAACTTAACATCAAAGTATTACCATTTCAAAATGTAATTCACACATTACATCTGAGATGACTGTCTATTAATTTCATTACAATGATCTAACTATCAATTCACACGTTACATCTGAGATGACTGTCTATTCATGTCATTACAATGATCTAACTATCAATTCACACGTTACATCTGAGATGACTGTCTATTCATGTCATTACAATGATCTAACTATCAATTCACACGTTACATCTGAGATGACTGTCTATTCATGTCATTACAATGATCTAACTATCTATTCACACGTTACATCTGAGATGACTGTCTATTCATGTCATTACAATGATCTAACTATCAATTCACACGTTACATCTGAGATGACTGTCTATTCATGTCATTACAATGATCTAACTATCAATTCACACATTACATCTGAGATGACTGTCTATTCATTTCATTACAATGATCTAACTATCAATTGATACAACTGCTCAAAATGATAAGTAACTGTTGCATTACTCTTAGTGCATAGTTTTGTGGAAACTGACAAACAATATTCCATGTTTAGATCATGAAAGTTTCAGGATAATGAGATGCATTGATACCAATTACCGTGGACCGTGAACCAATCGGACGACATTATCTATGGATGTTTCATCATCATTCTTTATCAGACACTGTTTCTATGGTCTCATGTACCACTTTTCCAGACCGTGTTTTCAGATTTGACATTACTGTACTCGGCCACTTTATTAGGTGCACCTATCTAGTACTGGGTAGGACCCCCTTTTGCCTCAACAACAGCCTGAATTATTCGCGGTGTTGTACGTTAAGAGATGCCCTTCTGCACAACACTGTTTTAAACAGCTGTTATTTGACCATTTGTGGCCTTTCTGTTAGCTTGAATGAGTCTGGACATTCTCCTCTGACCTCTCTCATTAAACAAGGTGTTTTTGCCCACAGAACTGCCACTCACTGAATGTGTTTTGTTTATCGCACCATTCTCTGTAAACTCTGGAGACTGTAGTGTGTAAAAATCCCAAGAAGGCAGCTGTTTCTGAGATGCTGGAATCACCATGTGTGGCATCAACAATCATACCACGATCAAAGTTGCTTAGATTACTCATCTTGCCTGTTCTAATATTTGGTCGAACAACAACTAAAGCTCTCTACTCTATATACTCTATATGTTGAGTTGCAGGCAGCCACATGATTCGCTGTTCGACTGTTACCTTCCTTGATGAGCTAAATCAGGTCTGTAGAGCTGATTGTTGACCTATGTCATTGTGTGGGATTAATGTCAGGTTCCATCAGGCTCAAATGGAGCAAGCATGGTTTCAGGCCCATCCACAATTTACCACCTTGTGCTTACCCCCATACTCTCCTTTCTTAAAACCTGATTGAGGAATCTTTCTCCACATGGAGGTGGAAGGTATATGATAGGCTTCTCCACCGAACAAGCCACCCTCCTCCAGGCCATGGATGATGCATGCAATGACATCACGACGGACCGGTGTCAGGTCTGGATTCGCCCTGCTGAAGATTCTTCCCAAGATGTTTGGCCAATGAAAACATCCATTGTGGATGAGAACCTCTTATAGGACAGAGTGTGTACTTATAGGTTCTTATAGGACAGAGTGTGTTCTTATAGGTTCTTATAGGACAGGGTGGGTTCTTATAGGACAGAGTGTGTTCTTATAGGTTCTTATAGGACAGGGTGGGTTCTTATAGGACAGAGTGTGTTCTTATAGGACAGAGTGTGTTCTTATAGGACTGAGTGTGTTCTTATAGGACAGAGTGTGTTCTTATAGGACAGAGTGTGTTCTTATAGGACAGAGTGTGTTCTTATAGGACTGAGTGGGTTCTTATAGGACAGAGTGTGTTCTTATTGGACAGAGTGTGTTCTTATAGGACAGAGTGTGTTCTTATAGACAGAGTGTGTTCTTATAGGTTCTTATAGACAGAGTGTGTTCTTATAGGTTCTTATAGACAGAGTGTGTTCTTATTGGACAGAGTGTGTTCTTATAGGACAGAGTGTGTTCTTATTGGACAGAGTGTGTTCTTATTGGACAGAGTGTGTTCTTAATGGACAGAGTGTGTTCTTATAGGTTGTTATTTGACAGAGTGTGTTCTTATAGGACAGAGTGTGTTCTTATAGGACAGAGTGTGTTCTTATAGGACAGAGTGTGTTCTTATTGGACAGAGTGTGTTCTTATAGGACAGAGTGTGTTCTTATAGGTTATTATAGGACAGAGTGTGTTCTTATAGGTTCTTATAGACAGAGTGTGTTCTTATTGGACAGAGTGTGTTCTTATTGGACAGAGTGTGTTCTTATAGGACAGAGTGTGTTCTTATAGACAGAGTGTGTTCTTATAGTACAGAGTCTGTTCTTATAGGTTCTTTTTGACAGAGTGTGTTCTTATTGGACAGAGTGTGTTCTTATTGGACAGAGTCTGTTCTTATAGGTTCTTATAGACAGAGTGTGTACTTATAGTACAGAGTCTGTTCTTATAGGACAGAGTGTGTTCTTATAGACAGAGTGTGTTCTTATTGGACAGAGTGTGTTCTTATTGGACAGAGTGTGTTCTTATTGGACAGAGTGTGTTCTTATAGGTTGTTATTTGACAGAGTGTGTTCTTATAGGACAGAGTGTGTTCTTATAGACAGAGTGTGTTCTTATAGGACAGAGTGTGTTCTTATTGGACAGAGTGTGTTCTTATTGGACAGAGTGTGTTCTTATTGGACAGAGTGTGTTCTTATAGGTTCTTATAGGACAGAGTGTGTTCTTATAGTACAGAGTCTGTTCTAATAAATCAAATCAAATCAAATTTTATTTGTCACATACACATGGTTAGCAGATGTTAATGCGAGTGTAGCGAAATGCTTGTGCTTCTAGTTCCGACAATGCAGTGATAACCAACAAGTAATCTAACTAACAATTCCAAAACTACTGTCTTATACACAGTGTAAGGGGATAAGGAACATGTACATAAGGATATATGAATGAGTGATGGTACAGAGCAGCATACAGTAGATGGTATCGAGTACAGTATATACATATGAGATGAGTGTGTAGACAAAGTAAACAAAGTGGCATAGTTAAAGTGGCTAGTGATACATGTGTTACATAAGGATGCAGTCGATGTTGTAGAGTACAGTATATACATATGCATATGAGATGAATAATGTAGGGTAAGTAACATTATATAAGGTAGCATTGTTTAAAGTGGCTAGTGATATATTTACATCATTTCCCATCAATTCCCATTATTAAAATGGCTGGAGTTGGGTCAGTGTCAATGACAGTGTGTTGGCAGCAGCCACTCAATGTTAGTGGTGGCTATTTAACAGTCTGATGGCCTTGAGATAGAAGCTGTTTTTCAGTCTCTCGGTCCCAGCTTTGATGCACCTGTACTGACCTCGCCTTCTGGATGATAGCGGGGTGAACAGGCAGTGGTTCGGGTGGTTGATGTCCTTGATGATCTTTATGGCCTTCCTGTAACAACGGGTGGTGTAGGTGTCCTGGAGGGCAGGTAGTTTGCCCCCGGTGATGCGTTGTGCAGTCCTCACTACCCTCTGGAGAGCCTTACGGTTGAGGGCGGAGCAGTTGCCGTACCAGGCGGTGATACAGCCCGCCAGGATGCTCTCGATTGTGCATCTGTAGAAGTTTGTGAGTGCTTTTGGTGACAAGCCGAATTTCTTCAGCCTCCTGAGGTTGAATAGGCGCTGCTGCGCCTTCTTCACGACGCTGTCAGTGTGAGTGGACCAATTCAGTTTGTCTGTGATGTGTATGCCGAGGAACTTAAACTAGCTACCCTCTCCACTACTGTTCCATCGATGTGGATAGGGGGTGTTCCCTCTGCTGTTTCCTGAAGTCCACAATCATCTCCTTAGTTTTGTTGACGTTGAGTGTGAGGTTATTTTCCTGACACCACACTCCAAGGGCCCTCACCTCCTCCCTGTAGGCCGTCTCGTCATTGTTGGTAATCAAGCCTACCACTGTTGTGTCGTCCGCAAACTTGATGATTGAGTTGGAGGCGTGCGTGGCCACGCAGTCGTGGGTGAACAGGGAGTACAGGAGAGGGCTCAGAACGCACCCTTGTGGGGCCCCGTGTTGAGGATCAGCGGGGAGGAGATGTTGTTGCCTACCCTCACCACCTGGGGGCCCGTCAGGAAGTCCAGTACCCAGTTGCACAGGGCGGGGTCGAGACACAGGGTCTCGAGCTTGATGACGAGCTTGGAGGGTACTATGGTGTTGAATGCCGAGCTGTAGTCGATGAACAGCATTCTCACATAGGTATTCCTCTTGTCCAGGTGGGTTAGGGCAGTGTGCAGTGTGGTTGAGATTGCATCGTCTGTGGACCTATTTGGGCGGTAAGCAAATTGGAGTGGGTCTAGGGTGTCAGGTAGGGTGGAGGTGATATGGTCCTTGACTAGTCTCTCAAAGCACTTCATGATGACGGAAGTGAGTGCTACGGGGCGGTAGTCGTTTAGCTCAGTTACCTTAGCTTTCTTGGGAACAGGAACAATGGTGGCCCTCTTGAAGCATGTGGGAACAGCAGACTGGTATAGGGATTGATTGAATATGTCCGTAAACACACCGGCCAGCTGGTCTGCGCATGCTCGGAGGGCGCGGCTGGGGATGCCGTCTGGGCCTGCAGCCTTGCGAGGGTTAACACGTTTAAATGTCTTACTCACCTCGGCTGCAGTGAAGGAGAGACTGCATGTTTCCGTTGCAGGCCGTGTCAGTGGCACTGTAATGTCCTCAAAGCGGGCAAAAAAGTTATTTAGTCTGCCTGGGAGCAAGACATCCTGGTCCGTGACTGGGCTGGATTTCATCTTGTAGTCCGTGATTGACTGTAGACCCTGCCACATGCCTCTTGTGTCTGAGCCATTGAATTGAGATTCCACTTTGTCTCTGTACTGACGCTTAGCTTGTTTAATAGCCGTACGGAGGGAATAGCTGCACTGTTTGTATTCAGTCATATTGCCAGACACCTTGCCCTGATTAAAAGCAGTGGTTCGCGCTTTCAGTTTCACGCGAATGCTGCCATCAATCCACGGTTTCTGGTTAGGGAATGTTTTTATCGTTGCTATGGGAACGACATCTTCGACGCACGTTCTAATGAACTCGCACACCGAATCAGCGTATTCGTCAATATTCCCATCTGACGCAATACTGAAACATGTCCCAGTCCACGTGATGGAAGCAGTCTTGGAGTGTAGAGTCAGCTTGGTCTGACCAGCGTTGGACAGACCTCAGCGTGGGAGCCTCTTGTTTTAATTTCTGCCTGTAGGCAGGGATCAGCAAAATGGAGTCGTGGTCAGCTTTCCCGAAAGGGGGGCGGGGCAGGGCCTTATATGCGTCGCGGAAGTTAGAGTAACAATGATCCAAGGTTTTACCACCCCTGGTTGCGCAATCGATATGCTGATAAAATTTAGGGAGTCTTGTTTTCAGATTGGCTTTGTTAAAATCCCCAGCTACAATGAATGCAGCCTCCGGATAAATGTTTTCCAGTTCTCTGTCTTATAGGACAGAGTGTGTTCTTATGTGTTCCTATAGGACAGAGTGTGTTCTTATTGGACAGAGTGTGTTCTTATTGGACAGAGTGTGTTCTTATAGGACAGAGTGTGTTCTTATGTGTTCCTATAGGACAGAGTGTGTTCTTATTGGACAGAGTGTGTTCTTATAGGACAGAGTGTGTTCTTATAGACAGAGTGTGTTCTTATAGGTTCTTATAGACAGAGTGTGTTCTTATTGGACAGAGTGTGTTCTTATAGACAGAGTGTGTTCTTAATGGACAGAGTGTGTTCTTATAGGTTGTTATTTGACAGAGTGTGTTCTTATTGGACAGAGTGTGTTCTGTGTTCTTATAGGACAGAGTGTGTTCTTATAGGACAGAGTGTGTTCTTATAGGACAGAGTGTGTTCTTATAGGACAGAGTGTGTTCTGTGTCTCTTATAGGACAGAGTGTGTTCTTATTGGACAGAGTGTGTTCTTATAGGTTGTTCTTATAGGACAGAGTGTGTTCTTAATGGACAGAGTGTGTTCTTATAGGTTGTTATTCTTATTGGACAGAGTGTGTTCTTATAGGACAGAGTGTGTTCTTATAGGACAGAGTGTGTTCTTATAGGACAGAGTGTGTTCTTATAGGACAGAGTGTTCTTATTGGACAGAGTGTGTTCTTATAGAGTTCTTATAGGACAGAGTGTGTTCTTATATGGAGTGTGTTCTTAGGACAGTGTGTTCTTATAGGACAGGTTGTTATTTGACAGAGTGTGTTCTTATTGGACAGAGTGTGTTCTTATAGGACAGAGTGTGTTCTTATAGGACAGAGTGTGTTCTTATAGGACAGAGTTGTTATTTGACTTAGAGTGTGTTTCTTATTGGACAGAGTGTGTTCTTATAGGTGTTCAGAGGACAGAGTGTTCTTATAGGACAGAGTGTGTTCTTATAGGACAGAGTGTGTTCTTACAGAGTGTGTTCTTATAGGTTCTTATAGTTCTTATTGTGTTTCTTATAGGACAGAGTGTGTTCTTATAGGACAGAGTGTGTTCTTATTTGACAGAGTGTGTTCTTATAGGACAGAGTGTGTTCTTATAGGACAGAGTGTGTTCTTATAGGACAGAGTGTGTTCTTATTGGACAGAGTGTGTTCTTATAGGACAGAGTGTGTTCTTATAGGACAGAGTGTGTTCTTATAGGACAGAGTGTGTTCTTATAGGACAGAGTGTGTTCTTATTGGACAGAGTGTGTTCTTATAGGACAGAGTGTGTTCTTATAGGACAGAGTGTGTTCTTATTGGACAGAGTGTGTTCTTATTGGACAGAGTGTGTTCTTATAGGACAGAGTGTGTTCTTATAGGTTCTTATAGGACAGAGTGTGTTCTTATAGGTTCTTATAGGACAGAGTGTGTTCTTATTGGACAGAGTGTGTTCTTATTGGACAGAGTGTGTTCTTATAGGACAGAGTGTGTTCTTATAGGACAGAGTGTGTTCTTATAGGACAGAGTGTGTTCTTATAGGACAGAGTGTGTTCTTATAGGACAGAGTCTGTTCTTATTCTTATTGACAGAGTGTGTTCTTATTGGACAGAGTGTGTTCTTATTGGACAGAGTCTGTTCTTATAGGTTCTTATAGACAGAGTGTGTACTTATAGTACAGAGTCTGTTCTTATAGGACAGAGTGTGTTCTTATAGACAGAGTGTGTTCTTATTGGACAGAGTGTGTTCTTATAGACAGAGTGTGTTCTTATTGGACAGAGTGTGTTCTTATAGGTTCTTATTGGACAGAGTGTGTTCTTATTGGACAGAGTGTGTTCTTATAGGCCAGAGTGTGTTCTTATAGACAGAGGGTGTTCTTATAGACAGAGGGTGTTCTTATAGGACAGAGTGTGTTCTTATTGGACAGAGTGTGTTCTTATAGACAGAGTGTGTTCTTATAGGACAGAGTGTGTTCTTATAGGACAGAGTGTGTTCTTATTGGACAGAGTGTGTTCTTATAGACAGAGTGTGTTCTTATAGGCCAGGTGTTCTTATAGGACAGAGGTGTTCTTATAGGACAGAGTTCTTATTGGACAGAGTGTGTTCTTATAGGACAGAGTGTGTACTTATAGGTTCTTATAGGACAGAGTGTGTACTTATAGGTTCTTATTGGACAGAGTGTGTTCTTATAGGACAGAGTGTGTTCTTATTGGACAGAGTGTGTTCTTATAGGACAGAGTGTGTACTTATAGGTTCTTATAGGACAGAGTGTGTACTTATAGGTTCTTATTGGACAGAGTGTGTTCTTATAGGACAGAGTGTGTTCTTATAGGACAGAGTGTGTACTTATAGGTTCTTATAGGACAGAGTGTGTTCTTATAGGTTCTTATTGGACAGAGTGTGTTCTTATTGGACAGAGTGTGTTCTTATAGGACAGAGTGTGTTCTTATAGGACAGAGTGTGTACTTATAGGTTCTTATAGGACAGAGTGTGTACTTATAGGTTCTTATTGGACAGAGTGTGTTCTTATTGGACAGAGTGTGTTCTTATAGACAGAGTGTGTTCTTATAGACAGAGTGTGTTCTTATAGGACAGAGTGTGTACTTATAGGTTCTTATTGGACAGAGTGTGTTCTTATTGGACAGAGTGTGTTCTTATAGGCCAGAGTGTGTTCTTATAGACAGAGTGTGTTCTTATAGGACAGAGTGTGTTCTTATAGACAGAGTGTGTTCTTATAGGACAGAGTGTGTACTTATAGGTTCTTATAGGACAGAGTGTGTACTTATAGGTTCTTATTGGACAGAGTGTGTTCTTATTGGACAGAGTGTGTTCTTATTGGACAGAGTGTGTTCTTATAGGACAGAGTGTGTTCTTATAGGACAGAGTGTGTACTTATAGGTTCTTATTGGACAGAGTGTGTTCTTATTGGACAGAGTGTGTTCTTATAGGCCAGAGTGTGTTCTTATAGACAGAGGGTGTTCTTATAGGCCAGAGTGTGTTCTTATAGACAGACTTATAGGACAGAGTGTGTTCTTATTGGACAGAGTGTGTTCTTATTGGACAGAGTGTTCTTATTGGACAGAGTGTGTTCTTATTGGAGGTTCTTATAGGACAGAGTGTGTTCTTATAGGTTCTTATAGGACAGAGTGTGTTCTTATAGGTTCTTATAGGACAGAGTGTGTTCTTATAGGTTCTTATAGGACAGAGTGTGTTCTTATAGGTTCTTATAGGACAGAGTGTGTTCTTATAGGTTCTTATAGGACAGAGTGTGTTCTTATAGGTTGTTATTTGACAGAGTGTGTTCTTATAGGACAGAGTGTGTTCTTATAGACAGAGGGTGTTCTTATAGGACAGAGTGTGTTCTTATAGGCCAGAGTGTGTTCTTATAGACAGAGGGTGTTCTTATAGGACAGAGTGTGTTCTTATTGGACAGAGTGTGTTCTTATTGGACAGAGTGTGTTCTTATTGGACAGAGTGTGTTCTTATTGGACAGAGTGTGTTCTTATAGGTTCTCATAGGACAGAGTGTGTTCTTATAGGTTCTTATAGGACAGAGTGTGTTCTTATAGGTTCTTATAGGACAGAGTGTGTTCTTATAGGACAGAGTGTGTACTTATAGGTTCTTATAGGACAGAGTGTGTACTTATAGGTTCTTATAGGACAGAGTGTGTACTTATAGGTTCTTATAGGACAGAGTGTGTTCTTATTGGACAGAGTGTGTTCTTATAGGACAGAGTGTGTTCTTATTGGACAGAGTGTGTTCTTATAGGACAGAGTGTGTTCTTATTGGACAGAGTGTGTTCTTATTGGACAGAGTGTGTTCTTATAGGACAGAGTGTGTTCTTATAGACAGAGTGTGTTCTTATAGGACAGAGTGTGTTCTTATTGGACAGAGTGTGTTCTTATTGGACAGAGTGTGTTCTTATTGGACAGAGTGTGTTCTTATAGGTTCTTATAGGACAGAGTGTGTTCTTATAGTACAGAGTCTGTTCTAATAAATCAAATCAAATCAAATTTTATTTGTCACATACACATGGTTAGCAGATGTTAATGCGAGTGTAGCGAAATGCTTGTGCTTCTAGTTCCGACAATGCAGTGATAACCAACAAGTAATCTAACTAACAATTCCAAAACTACTGTCTTATACACAGTGTAAGGGGATAAGGAACATGTACATAAGGATATATGAATGAGTGATGGTACAGAGCAGCATACAGTAGATGGTATCGAGTACAGTATATACATATGAGATGAGTGTGTAGACAAAGTAAACAAAGTGGCATAGTTAAAGTGGCTAGTGATACATGTGTTACATAAGGATGCAGTCGATGTTGTAGAGTACAGTATATACATATGCATATGAGATGAATAATGTAGGGTAAGTAACATTATATAAGGTAGCATTGTTTAAAGTGGCTAGTGATATATTTACATCATTTCCCATCAATTCCCATTATTAAAATGGCTGGAGTTGGGTCAGTGTCAATGACAGTGTGTTGGCAGCAGCCACTCAATGTTAGTGGTGGCTATTTAACAGTCTGATGGCCTTGAGATAGAAGCTGTTTTTCAGTCTCTCGGTCCCAGCTTTGATGCACCTGTACTGACCTCGCCTTCTGGATGATAGCGGGGTGAACAGGCAGTGGTTCGGGTGGTTGATGTCCTTGATGATCTTTATGGCCTTCCTGTAACAACGGGTGGTGTAGGTGTCCTGGAGGGCAGGTAGTTTGCCCCCGGTGATGCGTTGTGCAGTCCTCACTACCCTCTGGAGAGCCTTACGGTTGAAGGCGGAGCAGTTGCCGTACCAGGCGGTGATACAGCCCGCCAGGATGCTCTCGATTGTGCATCTGTAGAAGTTTGTGAGTGCTTTTGGTGACAAGCCGAATTTCTTCAGCCTCCTGAGGTTGAATAGGCGCTGCTGCGCCTTCTTCACGACGCTGTCAGTGTGAGTGGACCAATTCAGTTTGTCTGTGATGTGTATGCCGAGGAACTTAAAACTAGCTACCCTCTCCACTACTGTTCCATCGATGTGGATAGGGGGTGTTCCTCTGCTGTTTCCTGAAGTCCACAATCATCTCCTTAGTTTTGTTGACGTTGAGTGTGAGGTTATTTTCCTGACACCACACTCCAAGGGCCCTCACCTCCTCCCTGTAGGCCGTCTCGTCATTGTTGGTAATCAAGCCTACCACTGTTGTGTCGTCCGCAAACTTGATGATTGAGTTGGAGGCGTGCGTGGCCACGCAGTCGTGGGTGAACAGGGAGTACAGGAGAGGGCTCAGAACGCACCCTTGTGGGGCCCCCGTGTTGAGGATCAGCGGGGAGGAGATGTTGTTGCCTACCCTCACCACCTGGGGCGGCCCGTCAGGAAGTCCAGTACCCAGTTGCACAGGGCGGGGTCGAGACCCAGGGTCTCGAGCTTGATGACGAGCTTGGAGGGTACTATGGTGTTGAATGCCGAGCTGTAGTCGATGAACAGCATTCTCACATAGGTATTCCTCTTGTCCAGGTGGGTTAGGGCAGTGTGCAGTGTGGTTGAGATTGCATCGTCTGTGGACCTATTTGGGCGGTAAGCAAATTGGAGTGGGTCTAGGGTGTCAGGTAGGGTGGAGGTGATATGGTCCTTGACTAGTCTCTCAAAGCACTTCATGATGACGGAAGTGAGTGCTACGGGCGGTAGTCGTTTAGCTCAGTTACCTTAGCTTTCTTGGGAACAGGAACAATGGTGGCCCTCTTGAAGCATGTGGGAACAGCAGACTGGTATAGGGATTGATTGAATATGTCCGTAAACACACCGGCCAGCTGGTCTGCGCATGCTCGGAGGGCGCGGCTGGGGATGCCGTCTGGGCCTGCAGCCTTGCGAGGGTTAACACGTTTAAATGTCTTACTCACCTCGGCTGCAGTGAAGGAGAGACTGCATGTTTCCGTTGCAGGCCGTGTCAGTGGCACTGTAATGTCCTCAAAGCGGGCAAAAAGTTATTTAGTCTGCCTGGGAGCAAGACATCCTGGTCCGTGACTGGGCTGGATTTCATCTTGTAGTCCGTGATTGACTGTAGACCCTGCCACATGCCTCTTGTGTCTGAGCCATTGAATTGAGATTCCACTTTGTCTCTGTACTGACGCTTAGCTTGTTTAATAGCCGTACGGAGGGAATAGCTGCACTGTTTGTATTCAGTCATATTGCCAGACACCTTGCCCTGATTAAAAGCAGTGGTTCGCGCTTTCAGTTTCACGCGAATGCTGCCATCAATCCACGGTTTCTGGTTAGGGAATGTTTTTATCGTTGCTATGGGAACGACATCTTCGACGCACGTTCTAATGAACTCGCACACCGAATCAGCGTATTCGTCAATATTCCCATCTGACGCAATACGAAACATGTCCCAGTCCACGTGATGGAAGCAGTCTTGGAGTGTAGAGTCAGCTTGGTCTGACCAGCGTTGGACAGACCTCAGCGTGGGAGCCTCTTGTTTTAATTTCTGCCTGTAGGCAGGGATCAGTAAAATGGAGTCGTGGTCAGCTTTCCCGAAAGGGGGGCGGGGCAGGGCCTTATATGCGTCGCGGAAGTTAGAGTAACAATGATCCAAGGTTTTACCACCCCTGGTTGCGCAATCGATATGCTGATAAAATTTAGGGAGTCTTGTTTTCAGATTGGCTTTGTTAAAATCCCCAGCTACAATGAATGCAGCCTCCGGATAAATGTTTTCCAGTTCTCTGTCTTATAGGACAGAGTGTGTTCTTATGTGTTCCTATAGGACAGAGTGTGTTCTTATTGGACAGAGTGTGTTCTTATAGGACAGAGTGTGTTCTTATAGGACAGAGTGTGTTCTTATAGGACAGAGTGTGTTCTTATAGGACAGAGTGTGTTCTTATAGGACAGAGTGTGTTCTTATAGGTTGTTATTTGACAGAGTGTGTTCTTATAGGACAGAGTGTGTTCTTATAGGACAGAGTGTGTTCTTATAGGTTCTTATAGACAGAGTGTGTTCTTAATGGACAGAGTGTGTTCTTATAGGTTGTTATTTGACAGAGTGTGTTCTTATAGGACAGAGTGTGTTCTTATAGGACAGAGTGTGTTCTTATAGGACAGAGTGTGTTCTTATAGGACAGAGTGTGTTCTTATAGGTTCTTATAGACAGAGTGTGTTCTTATTGGACAGAGTGTGTTCTTATAGGTTCTTATAGACAGAGTGTGTTCTTAATGGACAGAGTGTGTTCTTATAGGTTGTTATTTGACAGAGTGTGTTCTTATAGGACAGAGTGTGTTCTTATAGGACAGAGTGTGTTCTTATAGGACAGAGTGTGATCTTATTGGACAGAGTGTGTTCTTATAGGTTCTTATAGGACAGAGTGTGTTCTTATAGGTTCTTATAGACAGAGTGTGTTCTTAATGGACAGAGTGTGTTCTTATAGGTTGTTATTTGACAGAGTGTGTTCTTATTGGACAGAGTGTGTTCTTATAGGACAGAGTGTGTTCTTATTGGACAGAGTGTGTTCTTGTGTGTTCCTATAGGACAGAGTGTGTTCTTATTGGACAGAGTGTGTTCTTATAGGACAGAGTGTGTTCTTATTGGACAGAGTGTGTTCTTATAGGACAGAGTGTGTTCTTATAGACAGAGTGTGTTCTTATAGGACAGAGTGTGTTCTTATAGGACAGAGTGTGTTCTTATAGGACAGAGTGTGTTCTTATTGGACAGAGTGTGTTCTTATAGGACAGAGTGTGTTCTTATAGGACAGAGTGTGTTCTAATAGGACAGAGTGTGTTCTTATTGGACAGCGTGTGTTCTTATTGGACAGAGTGTGTTCTTATAGGACAGAGTGTGTTCTTATAGGACAGAGTGTGTTCTTATTGGACTGAGTGTGTTCTTATTGGACTGAGTGTGTTCTTATAGTACAGAGTCTGTTCTTATAGGTTCTTATAGACAGAGTGTGTTCTTATTGGACAGAGTGTGTTCTTATTGGACAGAGTCTGTTCTTATAGGTTCTTATAGACAGAGTGTGTACTTATAGTACAGAGTCTGTTCTTATAGGACAGAGTGTGTTCTTATAGACAGAGTGTGTTCTTATTGGACAGAGTGTGTACTTATAGGACAGAGTGTGTTCTTATAGACAGAGTGTGTTCTTATTGGACAGAGTGTGTTCTTATTGGACAGAGTCTGTTCTTATAGGTTCTTATAGACAGAGTGTGTACTTATAGTACAGAGTCTGTTCTTATAGGACAGAGTGTGTTCTTATAGACAGAGTGTGTTCTTATTGGACAGAGTGTGTACTTAGAGGACAGAGTGTGTTCTTATAGACAGAGTGTGTTCTTATTGGACAGAGTGTGTTCTTATTGGACAGAGTGTGTTCTTATAGTACAGAGTCTGTTCTTATAGGACAGAGTGTGTTCTTATAGACAGAGTGTGTTCTTATTGGACAGAGTGTGTTCTTATAGGACAGAGTGTGTTCTTATAGGACAGAGTGTGTTCTTATAGGACAGAGTGTGTTCTTATAGGTTCTTATTGGACAGAGTGTGTTCTTATAGGTTCTTATTGGACAGAGTGTGTTCTTATTGGACAGAGTGTGTTCTTATTGGACAGAGTGTGTTCTTATAGGACAGAGTGTGTTCTTATAGGACAGAGTGTGTTCTTATTGGACAGAGTATGTTCTTATAGCACAGAGTGTGTTCTTATAGGACAGAGGGTTTTCTTATTGGACAGAGTGTGTTCTTATAGGTTCTTATAGGACAGAGTGTGTTCTTATTGGACAGAGTGTGTTCTTATAGGACAGAGTGTGTTCTTATAGGACAGAGTGTGTTCTTATTGGACAGAGTGTGTTCTTATAGGACAGAGTGTGTTCTTATAGGACAGAGTGTGTTCTTATAGGACAGAGTGTGTTCTTATTGGACAGAGTGTGTTCTTATAGGACAGAGTGTGTTCTTATAGGACAGAGTGTGTTCTTATTGGACAGAGTGTGTTCTTATAGGACAGAGTGTGTTCTTATAGGACAGAGTGTGTTCTTATTGGACAGAGTGTGTTCTTATAGGACAGAGTGTGTTCTTATAGGACAGAGTGTGTTCTTATAGGACAGAGTGTGTTCTTATAGGACAGAGTGTGTTCTTATAGGACAGAGTGTGTTCTTATTGGACAGAGTGTGTTCTTATAGACAGAGTGTGTCTTATAGGACAGAGTGTTCTTATAGGACAGAGTGTGTTCTTATAGGACAGAGTGTGTTCTTATAGGACAGAGTGTGTTCTTATAGGACAGAGTGTGTTCTTATAGGACAGAGTGTGTTCTTATTGGACAGAGTGTGTTCTTATAGGACAGAGTGTGTTCTTATTGGACAGAGTGTGTTCTTATAGGTTCTTATAGGACAGAGTGTGTTCTTATAGACAGAGTGTGTTCTTATAGGACAGCGTGTGTTCATATAGGACAGCGTGTGTTCTTATAGGACAGAGTGTGTTCTAATAGGACAGAGTGTGTTCTTATTGGACAGAGTGTGTTCTTATAGCACAGAGTGTGTTCTTATAGGACAGAGTGTGTTCTTATAGGACAGAGTGTGTTCTTATAGGTTCTTATAGGACAGAGTGTGTTCTTATAGGACAGAGTGTGTTCTTATAGGACAGAGTGTGTTCTTATAGGACAGAGTGTGTTCTTATAGGACAGAGTGTGTTCTTATAGGACAGAGTGTGTTCTTATAGGACAGAGTGTGTTCTTATAGGACAGAGTGTGTTCTTATAGGTTCTTATAGGACAGAGTGTGTTCCTATAGGACAGAGGGTTTTCTTATAGGACAGAGTGTGTTCTTATAGGTTCTTATAGGACAGAGTGTGTTCTTATAGGATCTCAGTAGCAGTAGCTTCTTCCTTGCTGAGCGGTCTTTATAGGAGTCGTTATCCTGTGGATATAGATACTTTTGTACCTGTTTCCTCCAGCATCTTCACAAGGTCCTTTGCTGTTGTTCAGGGACTGATTTGCACATTTCGTACCAAAGTACGTTCATCTCTAGGAGATAGATCTCTATTGTTTGTACAGATGAACGTGGTACCTTCAGGTGTTTGGAAATAGCTCCCAAGGATGAACCAGACTTGTGGAGGTCTTGGCTGATTTCTTTTGATATGCCCAAGATGCTAAGCAAAGAGGCACTGAGTTTGAAGGTAGGCCTTGAAATACATTCACAGGTACACCTCCAATTGACTCAAATTATGTCAATTAGCCTAACAGAAGCTTACAAAGAAATGATATCATTTTATGGAATTTTGCAATCTGTTTAAAGGCACAGTCAACTTAGTGTATGTAAATTTCTGACCCACTGGAATTGTGATGCAGTGAATTATAAGTGATATAATCTGTCTGTAAGCTATTTTGGGAAAAATGACTTGTGTCATGCACAAAGTAGATGTCCTAACCGATTTGACAAAACTATAGTTTGTGGAGTGGTTGCAAAATGAGTTTTAATGACTCCAACCTAAGTGTATGTAAACTTCAGAATTCAACTGTATATTTTTTTACAAAAATATTCACTTTGTCGAAATGTTTTATTTAATCCATTTTAGAATAAGGCTTAACTTAACAAAATGGAAAAAGGGGTCTGAATACTTTCTGAATAG